>NC_042972.1:48900651-49200651 GCF_901001165.1 Salmo trutta | reverse complement strand
TGACCACAAGGCTAAATGATGGCATCACATGTTACAGTGGATACAGTGCCTTCAGAAAGCATTCATACCCCTTGACTTATTCCACATTTTGTTGTGTTACAGCCTGAATTCAAAATGTATTAAATATATTTGTTTTTCACCCATATACACACAATACCCCATAATGACAAAGTGAAAACATGTTTTTAGAAATGTTTGCTAAAATATTGAAAATGAAATACCTCCCTGGTCTTTGTGGTTGATTCTGTTTGAAATTCACTGCTCGACTGAGGGACCCTACAGATAATTGTATGTGTGGGAAACAGAGATGAGGTAGTCATTCAAAAGTCATGTTAAACACTATTATTGCACACAGAGGGAGTCCATGCAACGTATTATGAGACTTGTTAAACAAACGTTTACTCCTGAACTTATTTAGGCTTGCCATAACAAAGGGGTCGAGTACTTGTTGACTCAAGACATTTCAGCATTTAATTTTTAATGTTTTTTTTTTACAAAATCTAAAACATATTTACATTTTGACATTATAATCTAAATGTAATCCATTTTAAATTCAGGCTATATAACACAACAAAATCTGGAAAAAGTCCAGGGGTGTGAATACTTTCTAAAGGCACTGTATCTGTGCGAATCCCAATACACTGCTCAGAGAGGTGACAGAGAAGTGGCTAAAACAAAGCCTGGGCAGTAATGTTACGAGGCCTGTACAGATCCTCCATTCATCCGTCTCTGGATGAGCCTACTGCTGCCACTGCAGTCACATCTGACACTGACCGCGACAGAGGCCTGTGTATTTCCTGATTTACCTCCAATCCCGTCCCGTCCTTCCAACTCCCACGAAACACAGCTAGGCCGCGACATCCTCCCTGCCCTCCACACCAAGGGGAAAGTCCATGTCTTCCCTTTTTCCTCCCTCTTTTTCCTCCCTCTCTCCGCTGATGCTGCTTCCGTTTGCTTATCCCAGATGAGGGATTCAGATTACCATGGCAATCTGTCCCCGCCCCCACCCGTCCCCATCCCCCACCTCTCCTGCCCTCATCAGCCTCCTGCTGGTGACCCGCACTTTGATCCACCCTGCCCCCCCCCCCCCACGACCCCACCAGGGGTCACACGTCACGCCAGATGGGCCATCTCTCTCTGGGCTACACACCACCCAGCCAATCACCAGCCACAACGCCACGACACCACTAAACAGTGTAATCGTATAGCTTGAACCTTCCTGCATTACAGTGCTAAGACATGAGTGTGACACCGCGCCATATGTAAATGCCTCAGTCAATATTGTTGTAATCCCTTGAAATTTTAAAATCAGAGACAGCGGTGTTAAAGGGATTCTGAGTAGGAGTCTATGCACATATCTCACCATACAACACTCCTGGTACACATCTGGTAGTAGAACCAGGTCCACTCAACCTGCCGTAGCGCAACTATAGTCCAGTACGTCATCTTAGGCAGAGCAAACCGAGAACCACACTTGAATGTGATAATCACTGCCATTAACGATATTGACTAGCGATGTTATCAGCCACTTCAGCTTCCATCCCTGCAAGACATTCAGTCAGCCAGGGGTGTGTGTGTGTGTGTGTGTGTGTGTGTGTGTGTGTGTGCTGAAAGTGAGAATTAGTTGAACCTGCAGCCATCTAAGGCTCTTTGGGAACTGCAATATGACATTGTTAGACCACGTAAAACACCAGCGCACACTGAAAGGTACACATATACTGTACACATAACTTACACCTGTGACATTATAACACTGATGTTACACCTCTGACGTTACACCTCCGACGTTACACCTCCGACGTTACACACACAGTCGTTACATGAAAGAGTGAGAGCTGGGATCATAGACATCCCAAGAAGGGAGCCTTTTTCTCTGAGAGAGTTTTTTTTTTTCTTCTTCAGAACGGGCCTTTCATTATCAGAACGGGCCTTTCATTATCAATCTCAAGTCAACAACTGAGGCAATAACGTTCCAGTGGCTTCATGCAGCTGCCTGCTAGAGACATATGGACAGACAGGAGCAGCAGAGGGATGAAAGGAAACCTATTAGCTCTTTCTCCACTCTCTGTCACCTGCCTCTCTACTCATCCACATCATGATGGAGTAGCCTCTTCAGCCCGCTCATTTCGCCCAATTAAAGTCTGGATGCATATTAACATACAGTCATTACTTGTCTCGCACAATGGTGAAGCACGCGTCCCTCGGCTGCTGCACTGCTCATCACATTAGCACTGAAGGCTCCAGGGCTGCATAATTCACACAAACACACACACACGCAAACCTATATCCTCCCAACACCCCCGACTAGCACAAAGACTCTTGAGAAAACACGCAATATTATCTATACATCACCAGCTGATGAAAGATGCATGACATTTCTCTTCTGATTTGGCGTGAACGTTCTCTTCCTTGACCGCTCTCTTCCTTCTCTTCCTTGTGTCAATTAAGACATATTCCAGAGAGAAATAGTGTTACTAGAATTGGAGTCATCTTCTAATCTTAATTGTTTTTTTTGTTTGGTATTCTGCATGGTCATCTACAGAGAACGCACCGCCCTAAACTGCATCAGGGCCGCTCTGTCACTGAACAGTCCATTACCCACATACATCATTCTTTTTTTATTATCTCTCGCTCTCTCTCTCTTTCCATCCCTCTCCGTCTCTCTCCCCAATAGCGCCGGAAAAGCAGGCCACAGCCAAGTATATTTTCCCATCAAATACAACAAATACCATCTGTGCTTGTAAAGGATAATAAATCAACTTTGGACAAGGCTGTTGTTTTAAAGTTCTGGACAACACGAACAAAGAAATGGAAAATAAAGAAACACAAGTTTGCAAGAAAACACACAGAGAATTGAAAATGTGACTGAGCTAGCCAACTTCTGGTGAAAGAAACAAAGTACTTGAATGCCACTTCCACAGTGAAGACTCAAGAGGCATAACTAGCACCGTCACAAAGCAAATGGCACACACTGACAAACCCACCAATGTCAAAGCCTCTAAAACAACCACCATTACAACTCCACAAAGAAAGATCCAAACACATCCAAAGGCTTAACGCTAATGTCACGTCGACCAAGGCTTAACACTAATGACACGTCGACGAAGGCTTAACACTAATGACACGTCGACAAAGGCTTAACACTAATGTCACGTCAACGAAAGCTTAACACTAATGTCACGTCGACAAAGGCGTAACACTAATGACACGTCGACAAAGGCTTAACACTAATGTCACGTCGACAAAGGCTTAACATTAATGTCACGTCGACAAAGGCTTAACACTAATGTCTCGTCGACAAAGGCTTAACACTAATGTCACGTCGACAAAGGCTTAACATTAATGTCACGTCGACAAAGGCTTAACATTAATTTCACGTCGACAAAGGCTTAACACTAATGTCTCGTCGACAAAGGCTTAACACTAATGTCACGTCAACGAAAGCTTAACACTAATGTCACATCGACAAAGGCTTAACACTAATGACACGTTGACAGAGGATTAACACTAATGACAAGTCGACGAAGGCTTAACACTAATGTCACATTGACATGATGGATGACATTAACAAAGATAACACTCCAAATGCTGGACTGCTCACTACGAACTGAACGAACGTCACACACTAATGGAATGTGTGTATGGCCTTACTCAAGCTGTCTAAACACTGCATCTGCATAGGACAGACGACACACTTGGCGGGAAACTAAATTCCCACATTCCCACTTCCAAAAACACTTTACAAAACTTCTGCATCATAAAACCTCCTTGACATGTGTGTGTAATTATTGTGGAGAAATGTTTGATTCCACAACAGGATCCAGGAATTCCCCCTCTGGTTTGGATTAAGAATTGGGTTGGGAATGGGAGAGGCCAGTTAGACAGATTGGTAAAAATGTGTTGGCTTGTCAGATGCCAATAAGAGAGTAATTGAAATGTAAACACATGGGGTGCAGAAAGAGCAGCTTTACTCTCAGAGGGGAAACTGATCTCACCAGTCAAGTCTGATGGGTAAAGAACCACATGCCCTAAACCGTACGACTCGTACATGCTTTACTATACAATACTGTACAGCACGTTCACTGAAATGAAATGATTACAAACCTGATCATCTAGACTGATAATGACTTCACCTACTGCTGCAGCACTGTTCTATGCAGGTACTTGAACTTTATTTATTCATAAAGGCCATCCAGGCAGTATGGGAACATAGTGAAACCAGCAGAAACCTGATTGGGCTCTCATTGACTTTCTGAAAAGGTCAACACTCCCCAGCAAACCAAAATTGGTTCTGTGAAAGTCCCTAGAACATTCATTAGATCCTGGCAAATGTTCTCATATCACAAAAACTGTCCAGTCGTGCTGACATTCAGATAATGTTTGCATCAGGGTTCACAGCACAGTCCTTTGATGTTGCAAGAATGTTGACAGAACAGCCTTCCTGAGTTCTTTAACGGTTCCCAGAACATTTATTTAGGTTGTGGGGAAAGTCTGGGTACATTATGAGAGATAGGTTCCCAAAACATAAAATAAGCTCAGTTTTGATGACATTCATACAATGTTTAGGTTAGGTTACACAGGACATTCCTACAATGTTGTAAGAATGCTGACAGAACACCTGGCCTAAGTTCTTTAACGGTTCCCAGAACATTTAATTAGGTTATGGGATTAAGGGAGTTGTCTGGGTTGTTGCAAGAATATCCTTTTGATATTTGCATAGGTTGCACTTTACATTCCCACAATGGTTGCACAATGTTCCACAAGTCCGTTTTTATCACGTTCATAGCGTTCATTCGTTTTAGGTTTAACATTATCAGGTTTTGCCTAATATTACCACAACATTCTCAGCATGCAAATGTGTAGCTCCTTAAAGCATCAAAAAGCAGATTGGAATACATCCCCATTATGTTTCTCTCCAGATTTAATGACACTTCGCATTTGAAGGTGATATAAAGACACATGCCATTTTAATTAAATGAACATTTAATAATACACACACAACCATATTTTTTACATTTCATATCCTGACAATCTGCAAATTTGGGGTTTGAACCTGCAATGTTTGGTTCCTAAGCCAGGTCTTTTATCCTCTGCGCCACCAGGGAAGCTCTCTTACCTCATATTTTTTCAGTATATAACCATGGCAGTACGGTCCATCAGGAATTCCATGCTTCCTTTTTAGCCTTAACTAACACAGGGAAATACTGGTAACCGGGTTATTCACCATCATACTCTTTATATGCTGCGTACCCCTAGGCCCATATATAGACTATGAGTACTGATCCAGGATCACTTTTGCTTTTCAGATCATGAAAAATAAGACAGGAGGACCATATCAAGAACTTCAAAGTAGGAATTATATCGGGTACGTTTTTTGTTGTTGTTTTAAGTTGAATATATTACATTTTTACACAATGTTTTATTATCTACACTTATTCAATTTCTGATGTTATAAATCTGAAGAAATAAAGACATCCTCTCTTTTAGTGTTTTTCAATAGAAACATGGTTAAAGAATATGTGGGATTCAACCTGCAATCTTCAGCTCTGCAGTCAGATCATTAACCCACCGCCCTACCAGGGGATAACTCTGGTATTGCAGGGGGGGGGGGTTCAGTCAAATAGTGTCAATCAGGAGACAGAACACAATTTCTGATTCATTAAAATGTTCCCATCCTCTTCATATGCTGTGAGACTCAATACTATAACCTGTTACCTCACCCATGAGAGGTGCTGCTCTCCACTTCCCTCATGTTACAGTGTGAAGTCAGTCAGTCAGTCAGTCAGTCAGTCAGTCAGTCAGTCAGTCAGTCAGTCAGTCAGTCAGTCAGTCAGTCAGTCAGTCAGTCAGTCAGTCAGTCAGTCAGTCAGTCAGTCTCTCTCTCCTCTCTCTCTCTCTCTCTCTCTCTCTCTCTCTCTCTCTCTCTCTCTCTCTCTCTCTCTCTCTCTCTCTCTCTCTCTCTCTCTCTCTCTCTCTCTCTCTCTCTCTCTCTCTCTCTCCTCTCTCTCTCTCTCTCTCTCTCTCTCTCTCTCTCTCTCTCTCTCTCTCTCTCTCTCTCTCTCTCTCTCTCTCTCTCTCTCTCTCTCTCTCTCTCTCTCTCTCTCTCTCTCTCTCTCTCTCTCTCTCTCTCTCTCTCTCTCTCTCTCTCTCTCTCTCTCTCTCTCTCTCTCTCTCTCGTTGCGTTTTCACACCCTTTGAAAATGACATTCTCTCTGGGAGAACAGGGTTGAAAACACATCTCAGGCTGTCACCGAGGGAATTCAGCTAATGTGGGTCATATTGTTCCGTGTGTGTGTGGGACCAAACTAAGGAGACACAAACACACATACATGCATGCATGCATGCACACACAACTCCTCCAGCTCTTGCAGCTAACTGGGTAAAAACAGAGCACTCTAGCCAGGGAAAGACTTTGCCTTGGGACGGCAGGTGTGTTTTTATCTCACCTCTACCCCCTACCTCTCAGACCACCCCCTCGGCCCTAATAACAGCCTAATGATGCCTGTGTTTGCCATTGTTATAACAGCACTGAGGCACCATGCTTTATGGACTGCTCTAAAAATCAATCCCTCTCTTCCCTCCCCCAACCCCAGCCTGTTGGTCCATTAGGAGCAGTGAGACCATGGAGTGTGGTTCCCTTCTCCCGTCTCCTCTCTCCAGATTGCCTCACTGAGCCACCAGCCATGCACAGTAAATTACCCACACTCCTCTCCTCTCATGTGGACGATTGAGCCGGCATGCTCTGGCCCTGGGGCACACATTAACCTTATAAAGGAAAAGTAATAACGTCTGTGTCAGCTCACACACCACGGAATAACCATGGAAGAATTTATCTCCCTCCTCAAGACAGAGAGGCAGACAGACAGACAGCATCTTCCATCTCTCCTCAGCATATACAGGCTTTGATGGCCCAACCTTCACCATGTAATTTGGGGGAAATAGACCAATTTCAAGTTTCATTCCCATCAGCTCTCTCTCTCTCTCTGGTACAGTGCACATTTGCCCGCCTGTGGAAATATGGAGGGGTTTCACAGAGCAGGCTGGATGGAACAGAAGCATTTCTGGTTTGGGGAGCACATTTCTGGACGGAGCGAGCAGCTGAGTCTCTGGTCGTGGTTAATTAGAGGGGTTTGTGGGAAACCCTTCAGTCTGAATCCCCCTGAAACCACACATCCACCAGTTGGAACGGCCATACTGAATGGAATTCATTGTTCGGTTGCCAGAATGGAAGATTCTACCCACTAGAATCTGTCCTCTAAGGAGCTGTTATGAGCCTGACTTTGAGAAGGCCAATATGGGCAACAGTAGAGGGCGGGCCCCCGGAATAATAATGGGAGAGGGATGGAGTGGGAGTGGGAGGGTTTAGAATAAGAAATAAGCACTGTCTCTGAGACTGAGGGCTGGGTATGCTTGGCTGGGCGTTACAGTAGAATAAAGGGCAGGAAGTCTGTATTTAGGGTAGGAATTGGAGTGTGGAGTTTAGGGATAGTTAGTGTTGATATTAAAGGGGATAGTCTGATTTGGATGTCAGTAGGCCATCTCAACTGCCTGAAGTTGGAGTGTATTTATACAATTGGAGTGTAGTAACATTAGCGGGAGAGGATAGGGATGGATGTAACGACCTGACAAGGATTAGTTAGCTCACGAGTCCTTGACCACAACTGTCTGAACTTTGTCTTCCAAATAGTTCATGTTTCAACCTCCTGGGGTAATAGTAAGTAAACACATCTGGTTTGAGGAGGCATGCAGACAGACAGTATAAACACATTCCATTTACAGACATACAGGAACATAGGCCTCAGAGAAGATCAACTGTGTGTGTGTGTGTGTGTGTGTGTGTGTGTGTGTGTGTGTGTGTGTGTGTGTGTGTGTGTGTCTTATGTGCCGTCATAATGTCAGGGTAATTGGGGTCCAGGTAAATATTTGTGTAGAGCCTCCTCAGCTTAAAAACTCGGGGGAAACATGCTAACACTTTTTAGTGGCAGACAAAAATAATTGAAAAGGAGGAAGAGACTCAGATTTCATGTGATGGAAAAGAGAGCATGACTTTACGACCCCCCCCCCCCCAAAAAAAATGCCTCAAACTTTCTAGGTGCACACAGTGTCAGAATCATTAAATCATGGTTGTTGTCCTATAAAGTTACTCAAATTGATTCCTCCAAACTTATATTTGATTCGTTACAGGGGTATTGGGAATAGACTGGCGCAGTGAGCAGTGGGGTGCAGTGTTTAAAACATCACCACTGTCTGCTGTAGTCTGGGAGGAGAGTAGGTATCGCGAAGAACTCTATGGGAGGTCAATTAGAAGTGCCCGACATGACTCCACGGGAATTCATTTCGGTAAAACAAATCTAACCGAATTTTCTGTGAATGACAGTAGGGCTGCAGTTCAAACCAGCATGCACTTAGTCTGACACCTGGACTTGATGTATGCGTGGCTAACTCCAAATTTCTTATAAATCATGAATCGATGTCAACGGAGGATTGTTGTGAAGGTTTGAGTTAAGCTGAGCATTTTTCAAGTCACGATTCAGCCCTCGGGCTATACTTGAAGTTGAACACAGTCGGGTTTGGTGTGTGTGTGTAATAATAATTATTTGGTGGGTGCTTATATTTGTCCTATTTCACACATGTCAAGTGTGTATTAATACGCATGTGTGAATTGGAAATGGGTTTTTTGCATATACAGTGGGGTCTGGAATGATTGGCACCCTTGATAAAGATGAGCAAAAAAGACTGTATAAAATAGAGAATACAAATACTATATTGTATGCAACAACAAAAAAATACATTGTTATTCCCTTATACTAATACAATAGCTCAGAAAAATATAGTACAAAAAGATAGGGGTCAAAATGATTGGCACCCCTGTTTTCAATACTATGCCTTTTTCTAAAATGTTTCATGAGATTGGAGAACTCATTGGGAGGGATCTTAGACCATTCCTCCATACAGAATCTTTCCAGATCCTTGATATCCTTCGTCTTCTCTTATGGACTGCCCTCTTCAATGCAAACCACAGGTTTTCAACGGGATTCTAGTCCGGAGACTGAGATGGCAGTTGCAAAATGTTTATTTTGTGATCAATTAAACATTTCTTTGTGGATTTTGATGTGTGCTTGGGGTTATTGTCTTGCTGGAAGATGCAGCTGTGGCCAAGTTTCAGTTTCAGGTTTTTGGCTAAAATATCCTGGTACTGGGTAAAGTTCATGATGCCATCGACCTTAACAAGGGCCCCAGGGCCAGTGGAAGCAAAATAGCCCCATAACAGCAAAGATCCACCACTATATTTTACAAGTAGGTATGAGGTATTTTCTGTATTGTTCTTTCGAAGGCCAAACTCACCTCTATTTTCTGTTTCATATGACAATAGCACCGGTCCCAATCCAAGTGCCAATGCCATTCAGCAAACTCCAGGCGGTTCTATGGTTGGAATGCCACACATTGTGTCCCCTGGATACAGGAGGCTCAGCCTCTGCACTTCCTCAAACTCATTTTCCTGCGCATGCAGTAAGTCACTGCTCATTGGAGAAGGGATTTATACTGCAGCCAAGGCAACAATATGTACCAGCAGCAATAAAAGGCTCCTCTGCCAAAGCAATGAGGCATTTTAATAGGATGAGCTGAGAGACTGTTCAGAGGAGCGTCTGCATGCCCGATCCTTACACCCAAACTCTCACTAAGTTACAGCCGTTTGAAGTCTGGACTCAACAAAGATTTGGATGATTTAAGGTGAAAACGGAGGGTTAGATGTGTGGAGCTGGTGAGGGGGAGACAGGGGGGAGAAAGGGGGGGAGAAAGGGGGGGAGAAAGGGGAGCTGGATTCTTAAACATGGGATCATTATCTGGGCCTCCCGTGGAGAGGAGGAGAAAGAAGGGGAGAGGGGAGGGAGAGAGGGAGAGAGGGAGGGAGAGAGGGAGAGTTCCACCACATGGCCACGCTACACCCACTCAAGGGAGTGGACTTCACTGTTAAACATTTCTTTGCCTCCTTGTCCTGCCTTCTGCTCCCACTCTGTCTAATATGTCTAACACAGCAGAATCCCAGAGTGGTTTGTATCATCATGGTCCACTTGCCTCTGGACATAGGTCTGTCCTGTCCATATCATTAGAGAAGTGCCAGTTCCTTGAGAGATGCGCCCCTCCCCCTCCATCCACCCTCTCTTTACCCCCCCCCCCCCACAGAGGAACACACTCAATCTGTCTGCTCTCATCTCATCAGTATTAAGTCACACATAGGCCAACGCAGGCACCTGCATCAGCCCCTGCACCAGCCCCCCTAGTTAAAGCAACGTCTCCTACAATCACAATCACACAGTAACAGGGCTGACCCATCCTCGGTGAGATAGCTACCCCCTTTCTGGACCCCCCTCCTGATCTTCTCCAGATACACATATGCTGCAGATTGCATAAACCGGAACAGGAAGCATTATTTCACCCAATACATAAAACGAAACCCCCCCCCCCCCCCCCTCTGAAATATGGGGCGTAATAAACCCCAGGTTCCCACCAAGACAGAAAGGACATGAAGGATGCTTATTGCCTAATTTCCTGTAGCAAAGCTCCTTCCTCCCCCCCATCGTCATCTATGGCGGGAAAGGAACTATGCAGTGTGTCACTGCTGATAATGTTATGATGAGGGGGCCAAGTGAGGGGCACTGAAGAGAGGGAGGGATCTGAAGAGAGGGAGGGAACTGAAGAGAGGGAGGGATCTGAAGAGAGGGAGGGATCTGAAGAGGGGGAGAACGGAGGAATCTTCCCATGTAGCAACAGCAGCAGCTGACCCAGCTCAATCTTAGTCCCAGCTAATAAAGGGCATCCTCAGACAGACAGTCGTGACCCAGCCATGACCACAACAGATCCAGGAAGTCCCCATTAAACCATGTCTTAACTATTCATCTAACTCATGTGGGAAATGGAATAGAATTAGAGAAGAGTAGAAAACCAGTAAAACATTGTCTTTCATGAATGAAATGAATGTACTAGAGATGGAGGCATCTAGCCATCTATGTCAAACACTGCTTAAACCATATTATCAATATCATCACGATGGCAGGGAATTATAATGGGAAGGAATCCACAGTATCAAATAGTTAATTTGTATGATAAAAAAAAGAAAAACATTTAAAAAAAAGTTTCTCCTTGAATTGACTTTCGCTCACTTCCAACTCCAATATGTGAAAGTATCAGCTTGGCTCAGTGTGTCTCCTCACTCTTGGTTCGGCTCCGCTGCCAGCCTCAGACTCAGTCGGCTCCATTAAGAAGCAGTTGATGTCATTGGCTGCCTGGCGTTGCCACCGAGGCCATCTGCTGTCTAGCTGAAGAGAAGAGCTACCATCACCAGCTGCAGCGTCAGGCAGGGCCCCAGAGGGAGAAGTGTGGCCCCTCACCAGGCAGAGCCCCAGAGGGAGAAGTGTGGCCCCTCACAAGGAAGGGCAGGCAGGACGCCAGAGTGAGAAGTGTGGCCCCTCACCAGGCAGAGCAGGCAGAGCCCTAGAGGGAGAAATGTGGCCCCTCACCAGGCAGAGCAGGCAGAGCCCTAGAGGGAGAAATGTGTCCCCTCACCAGGTAGAAAGAGGGACAGATTTCTGACTCTCCCTATCTTCCAACTCCATCAATCCCAAAACAAGATGAGGTCACATTTCATCAGGTACTTTTGACCCCAATGGAATCCACACATTCCACTTTACACCTCTTCACTAACCCCTATGCCTTGTCAACCCGGACCTTCAACTGAATGATGGTGACTAAACCAATATGAACCCAAAAACGTAAACATACAGTGGCTTGCGAAAGTATTCATCACCCTTGGTATTTTTCCTATTTTGTTGTCTCACAGCCTGGAATTAAAATATATTTTGGGGGGATTTTTATCATTTGATTTACACAACATGCCTACCACTTTGAAGATGCAAAATATTTTTTATTGTGAAACAAACAAGAAATAACACCAAGAAACGGACAACTTGAGCGTGCATAACTATTCAACCTCCCAAAGCCAATACTTTGTAGAGCCACCTTTTGCAGCAATTACAGCTGCAAGTATCTTGGGGTATGTCTCTATAAGCTTGGCACATCTAGCCACTGGGATTTATACCCATTCTTCAAGGCAAAACTGCTTCAGCTCCTTCAAGTCGGATGGGTTCCACTGGTGTACAACAATCTTTAAGTCATACCACAGATTCTCAATTGGATTGAGGTCTGGGCTTTGACTAGGCCATTCCAAGACATTTAAATGTGTCCCCTTAAACCACTCGAGTGTTGCTTTAGCAGTATGCTTAGGGTCATTGTCCTGCTGGAAGGTGAACCTCCGCCCCAGTCTCAAATCTCTGGAAGACTGAAACAGGTTTCCCTCAAGAATTTCACTGTATTAATCGCCATTCATCATTCCTTCAATTCTGACCAGTTTCCCAGTCCCTGCCGATGAAAAACATCCCCACAGCATGATGCTGCCTCCACCATGCTTCACTGTGGGGATGGTATTCTCAGGGTGATGAGAGGTGTTGGGTTTGTGCCAGGCATAGCGTTTTTCTTGATGGCCAAAAAGCTCAGTTTTTGTCTCATCAGACCAGAGTACCTTCTAACATATGTTTGGGGAGTCTCCCACACGCCTTTTGGTGAACACCAAATGTGTTTGCTTATTTTTTTCTTTAAGCAATGGCTTTTTTCTGGCCACTCTTCCGTAAAGCCCAGCTCTGTGGAATGTACGGTTAAAGTGGTCCTATGGACAGATGCTCCAATCTCCGCTGTGGAGCTTTGAAGCTCCTTCAGGGTTATCTTTGGTCTCTTTGTTGCCTCTCTGATGAATGCCCTCCTTGCCTGGTCCGTGAATTTTGGTGGGAAGCCCTCTCTTGGCAGGTTTGTTGTGGTTCCAGATTCTTAAAAAAAAATTATAATGGATTTAATGGTGCTTAGTGGGATGTTCAAAGTTTCTGATATTTTTTTATAACCCAACCCTGATGTGTACTTCTCCACAACTTTGTCCCTGACCTGTTGGAAAGCTCCTTGGTCTTCATGGTGCCACTTGCTTGGTGGTGCCCCTTGTTTAGTGGTGTTGCAGATTCTGGGGCCTTTCGGGAACAGGTGTATATATACTGAGATCATGTGACACTTAGATTGCACACATGTGGGCTGTATTAAACTAATTATGTGACTTCTGAAGGTAATTGGTTGCACCAGATCTTATTTAGGGGCTTCAAAGCAAAGGGGGTGAATATATATGCACGCACCCCTTTTCCATTTTACTTTTTTAAACAAGTTATTTTGTTCATTTCACTTCACCAATTTGAATTATTTTGTGTATGTCCATCACATGAAATCCAAATAAAAATATACTGCTCAAAAAAATAAAGGGAACACTTAAACAACACATCCTAGATCTGAATGAAATAAATAATCTTATTAAATACTTTTTTCTTTACATAGTTGAATGTGCTGACAACACAATCACACAAAAATAATCAATGGAAATCCAATTTATCAACCCATGGAGGTCTGGATTTGGAGTCACACTCAAAATTAAAGTGGAAAACCACACTACAGGCTGATCCAACTTTGATGTAATGTCCTTAAAACAAGTCAAAATGAGGCTCAGTAGTGTGTGTGGCCTCCACGTGCCTGTATGACCTCCCTACAACGCCTGGGCATGCTCCTGATGAGGTGGCGGATGGTCTCCTGAGGGATCTCAGGAGACCATCCGCCAACTCCGCCAACTCCTGGACAGTCTGTGGTGCAACGTGGCGTTGGTGGATGGAGCGAGACATGATGTCCCAGATGTGCTCAATTGGATTCAGGTCTGGGGAATGGGCGGGCCAGTCCATAGCATCAATGCCTTCCTCTTGCAGGAACTGCTGACACACTCCAGCCACATGAGGTCTAGCATTGTCTTGCATTAGGAGGAACCCAGGGCCAACCGCACCAGCATATGGTCTCACAAGGGGTCTGAGGATCTCATCTCGGTACCTAATGGCAGTCAGGCTACCTCTGGCGAGCACATGGAGGGCTGTGCGGCCCCCCAAAGAAATGCCACGCCACACCATGACTGACCCACCGCCAAACCGGTCATGCTGGAGGATGTTGCAGGCAGCAGAACGTTCTCCACGGCATCTCCAGACTCTGTCACGTCTGTCACGTGCTCAGTGTGAACCTGCTTTCATCTGTGAAGAGCACAGGGCGCCAGTGGCGAATTTGCCAATCTTGGTGTTCTCTGGCAAATGCCAAACGTCCTGCACGGTGTTGGGCTGTAAGCACAACCCCCACCTGTGGACGTCGGGCCCTCATACCACCCTCATGGAGTCTGTTTCTGACCGTTTGAGCAGACACATGCACATTTGTGGCCTGCTGGAGGTCATTTTGCAGGGCTCTGGCAGTGCTCCTCCTGCTCCTCTTTGCACAAAGGCGGAGGTAGCGGTCCTGCTGCTGGGTTGTTGCCCTCCTACGGCCTCCTCCACGTCTCCTGATGTACTGGCCTGTCTCCTGGTAGCGCCTCCATGTTCTGGACACTACGCTGACAGACACAGCAAACCTTCTTGCCACAGCTCGCATTGATGTGCCATCCTGGATGAGCTGCACTACCTGAGCCACTTGTGTGGGTTGTAGACTCCGTCTCATGCTACCACTAGAGTGAAAGCACCGCCAGCATTCAAAAGTAACCAAAACATCAGTCAGGAAGCATAGGAACTGAGAAGTGGTCTGTGGTCACCACCTGCAGAACCACTCCTTTATTGGGGGTGTCTTGCTAATTGCCTATAATTTCCACCTGTTGTCTATTCCATTTGCACAACAGCATGTGAAATTTATTGTCAATCAGTGTTGCTTCCTAAGTGGACAGTTTGATTTCACAGAAGTGTGATTGACTTGGAGTTACATTGTGTTGTTTAAGTGTTCCCTTTATTTTTTTGAGCAGTGTATTTAAATTACAGGTTGTAATGCAACAAAATAGGAAAAATGCCAAGGGGGATGAATACTTTTGCAAGGCACTGTAATCCCCATCTCGCATTTCATGACTTTCCCTACATGAGCTTAAACAGGAACCTGCACCCAGCCGGCTTCCTCCTCAAAAACACCTAAACATCTTGTCTTCGGGATGGCACATCTCTGTACATCATCACTCCATCAGTTTGCATGTACTACTGTTCACACTGATACAGGCCTGTCTGTCTGCAACGTGCCTGGCTCTGTCTCAATGGACTCATTACCAGGCCTAGCCTTATTAACAGAGGAAACAGACAGACAACAATAGAGTCATTATGTATTACAAGCCACTACCAGGCACTGTAGGACAACAGCTGACAAATGTAAACACAAATCATACTAGTCTAGTCAAGAGACGCACTAAACTGCATATGTGCAATTGATTTTGCAGACCTGTATTCTATACATGAAATCCAAAGCTCAATTAAAGTATTGCAGCAAAATCGAATTTCTTCAATTCCCTATTCATCAAACCCTGAGTAAGGTTTGACTGTACTTCTCAATAAGAAAATAGCTCTTCCATCTGCAGGTGTCTCTCTCTCTCATCACACAAGGCCATGGCCAACATCATAGGGGTCCAGCTCCCATTCTTCCCCAGTGAGGTGATGCCTCAGTGCCTCGGTGCCTCAGTGCCTCAGTGCCTCGGGGCTGGGCTAGCAGTGGTGCTGGAGCCCCTGGAGCTCTCTGTGAGCTGAAGGGATGATTAGCCTTTCCTCTGGAGAGAGAGAGAGAGAGAGAGAGCGAGAGAGAGAGAGAGAGAGGGAGAAAGAGAAAGAGAAAGAGAGGGAGAAAAAGAGAGGGAGAAAGGGAGAGGGAGACAGAGACAGAGACAGAGCGAGAGAGGCCAGCCTTGCCTCGGGCTATTGTTTGGACACAGTTCCTCTCACGCTGCATTGGCCACAGACAGGGCGTGGCTGGGGGAGGCCAGGCAGGGAGTTAGGAGGGTGGGGGAGGAGAGGGAGGTTCTGGCTCGGCACAGGGCATACTTTCTCTATGGAGAGGGAACAGGAAGGCGGGTGGTCCCAGGAGAGAAGGGGGAGAGAGGGGGTGAGGAGGTGGGGCTTTCCCCTGCAGTTCTGCAGCTCTGTTCCCAGCCTTTAGTTCTACTGCTCCAGAGCACCATGAGGTAATGAGAGAGCTGGAGCCTCTACCAAACTCAGGCCAGATGGTGAGAACTAGTCTTCCTCACAGGGCTCTGTAGGCAGCATAAACTAACAGCGTTTCACTTCTCTCATCTGCAGAGAAAAGTTGAGTATAAATGACTTTGTGTTAAGAAGTGTTGGAGGTTATTCCCTTTCAAACTGACTACAGCAGCCGGTAAAAGTCCACAATCCTCTCCATGCTTCAGTAGGGTGCAGAGAGTATAGCTTGTCCTTCATTCCAACTACAATCACCAACGCCACAATTGAACCTTTAACACTAAAATTCGGACCATTTCTCAGGCCCACCAAGAACTGTCTCAGATCAGATTAAAACCTGAACAATGCTTCAAACTCAAAGTGAAATCCCCAATCCCTCACTCCAACCTTGACCATGACCGACACCCCCTGTGGCAGGTGTAACATACAGCCCATATTACAGCTATTTCCCCTCGTATTCAGCACAATCCAGCCTGTTATAAGTCAGATGTATTCTCCCCCTGTTGGAACAGAATTGTCTCTCTGACTACCTGAAGGCTGCCTTCTTTACGGCTGCATCTTCGGCGCTTTATGGAGTCGAATTGGCAGATTCCCATGAGTCTGTGATGAGTGGACGCTCACCCAGTGTCTGCAGGATGCTGATGATCAGACAGCCACAACTACATATTTTGGAATAGGCTTTTAGGAGGACAGAAATGTTTTCATTCTGGTCCCGCTCCTCCGGTTCAGACGTGCGGATATCGCCCCCCCCAGTCAGACACGTATTAGGGGCGACCGTAATGTATTTCATTTGTCGCTGGAACATCAGCATCGTTTAGGAATGCTAAACAGATCGCAGACATCCAAGTGATGGATTAAGTATAGTGGCCAATCGTGCCGAGGGGTCATCACCCCCATGATGAATACATTAGTGTCAGCACCTGGAATAGGCAGGTCATTTGTTACATTCAAGCAGCACAGTGGATGCAGCCTCCTACTGTAGATAGATACTCCTGTATTACCAGGGGTGGTACAAAGTGCAACACACCAGCACAGAACAGGCCGATTCTCACATAGGCTTATTTATTTATGCAAATCCACTACGAGTCAGATCACGAACACACTGGCTTTGCTCCCTCTGGGCACCGACGTCAATTCAACGTCTACTCCACGTTGGTTCAACATTATTTCATTGAAACGACGTTGAGTCAACCAGTGTGTTCCCAGTGGAGCTACTTCTAAGGGGGTTGAAAGTTCGGGAACTGGTCTTCGTCACAGGGCATCACGGCTGGTAAGTGGTGATTTAATCTTGTGTCAATGCCAGCCAGTGGTTGGTTTTAAAAGGGCAGATTCCAAGGGCAAGGAAGCAGATTGAGCTATCGTTTTATGGCCTTACTGGACATCTGTCAGTGATGTTATTGAGGTCCCACAGAGGTGAAACTCTGTAGAAATTCCTGGCATTTCTGCACAGTAGAATATATTTACAGGAGTCAGCCCGTGCATACTAACAAGTATTGTCTGTTCGCTAGCCTTGATCCGGCTCAGGGCAGGACTAACAAACAGACTAACAAATACCCAGACATGGAGAAGGAAACACCTCACGAACTCTTAATCTCTTAATCCACTGAGTGCTGAAGCTGATTTATCAGATAGCTCTTCTGACGAAGTGGTGAAATTTGACTAAGAGGAGAAATCGGAGAAATCTAAGTCTCACACATGAACAATCTTAAGCCTCATCTTGTAAGATGTCCTTAAACAAAGACAGTATAAGTGTTCAGCTTTGTGGGCCCCTCTCTTTCCAGGGTGAGAGTATTTAACCGAGTTCCTTTCCCAAGATGCAGTGGGGCGAGAGGTACGTGTGTATCTGTTTCGGTTTTGCCTAATCAGCCTCACATACCTCCAGTCACCTGACTGGCTGCCCTGCCGCCCGCCCTGCCAGGGAACAGGAAGCATGACACCACTGCCCTGATGCAGAGGAATGTGAGAATGCAGAACTAAGGCTCCCTGTTAACACTGCATGACTGCAAGGGAGGGAGGGAGGGAGGGAGGGAGGGAGGGAGGGAGTCACACTCCTAACCCAACCGCAGACTGTCTCCCACAGTCCCAGTGTATTGCAGTGGCCCTCAGATAGCATCCACTTAGTGTGGGAATGCTGACAGGCTAGTGGCACCTGTACAAACAGAGAGTTTGAAACCAAGCAAGCAGAGTAAGCTTGGGGGAGCTGGTGGATATTTCGCACTGACCAGTCGACTCTGTGCTGTGCTTTAAACCCTGCGGGCCAACCATCTCCAGCTGAGATCACCTGCTGCTCTGCTCAACACCATCTGCCCAACACACAGAGAGAACCATCAGAAAGACAGAGCCACCTACGACGCATCACAGAGCCACCAGCCCAAAAGCTCCTGTTCCCCTCCCTGGCATATCTAAGCTCAGTCGGAAACCGAACAACAGCCTGAGGTTACGAGGAAGGAGTGTCAGTCCCTTCCTCTCTGATGTTACCTGACAACCACACAGCCTACGCCAACCAAGACATCCCTACTTACAAACTGGCATTGACATACAGTACCTGTCAAAAGTTTGAACACACCTACTCAAAAGAATTATATAAAAAATATTTGAAATTCTTCAAAGTAGCCACACATTGCCTTGATGACAGCTTTGCACACTCTTGGCATTCTCTTAACCAACTTCATGAGGTAGTCACCTGGAATGCCTTTCAATTAACAGGTGTGCCTTGTTAAAAGTTAATTTGTGGAATTTCTTTCCTTCTTAATGCGTTTGAGCCAATCAGTTGTGTTGTGACAAGGTAGGGGAGGTATACAGCGCATACCTTATTTGGTAAAAGACCAAGTCCATATTATGGCAAGAACAGCTCAAATAAGCAAAGAGAAATGATAGTCCATCGTTACTTTAAGACATGAAGGTCAGTCAATCCGGGAAATTTCAAGAACTTTTAAAGTTTTTTTAAGTGCAGTCACAAAAACCATCAAACGCTATGATGAAACTGCCTCTCATCAGGACCTCCACAGGAAAGGAAGACCCAGAGTTACCTCTGCTGCAGAGGATAAGTTCATTAGAGTTACCAGCCTCAGAAATTGGCAATTAACTGCACCTTAGATTTCAGCTCAAATAAATGCTTCACAGAGTTCAAGTAACAGACACATCTCAACATCAACTGTTCAGAGGAGACTGTGTGAATCAGGCCTTCATGGTCGAATTGCTGCAAAGAAACCACTACTAAAGGACACCAATAATAAGAAGAGACTTGCTTGGGCCAAGAAACACGAGCTATGGACATTAGACCGGTGGAAATCTGTCCTTTGGTCTGATGAGTCCTGATTTTAGATTTTTGGTTCCGTGTCTTTTTGAGACGCAGAGTAGATGAACGGATGATCTCTGCATGTGTGGTTCCCACCGGGAAGCATGGAGGAGGAGGTGTGATGATGTGGGGGTGCTTTGCTGGTGACACTGTCTGTGATTAATTTAGAATTCAAGACACACTTAACCAGCATGGCAACTACAGCATTCTGCAGCGTTACGCCATCCCATCTGGTTTACGCTTAGTGGGATGGCCCTCCAGGCTGTGTAAGGGCGATTTGACCAAGAAGGAGAGTGATGGAGTGCTGCATCAGACGACCTGGCCTCCGCAATCACCCAACCTCAACCCAATTGAGATGGTTTGGGATGAGTTGGACCTCAGGGCGAAGGAAAATAAGCCAACAAGTGCTCAGCATATGTGGGAACTCCTTCAAGTCTGTTGAAAAAGCATTCCAGGTGAAGCTGGTTGAGAGAATGCCAAGAGTGTGCAAAGCTGTCATCAAGGCAAAGGTGGCTACTTTGAAGAATTTTGTTTTTAACACTGTTTTGGTTACTACATGATTCCATATGTGTTATTGCATAGTTTTGATGTCATCACTGTTATTCTACATTGTAGAATAAAGAAAAACCCTTGAATGAGTAGGTGTGTCCAAACTTTTGACTTGTACTGTAGCTGACATCCACAATTGCATGCTCTCAGTGGAACTATAAATAAGATAAGGCAGTAGCAGACTCACAAACCACTACATCCTACTGTCATGAATCCCATCACACACAGCTCAGCGAACACACAGGCTCTGAAACACCACCACACTTATATCCTATAGGCTCCACTACATCTATGAGCAAACTTTAAGAGACACTGCCTGGTGCATGTTATGACGTGAATGAAGCAACATGAGTACGACTGTCCAGATCACCCTGATCAACCATGTGCTCACTGCTCTCACACCTCTCCCCTTCATGGCTGTGGCGCAAGACTCATGCCGGAGCGTCTGGTAGCAACTGTCTTCTCTCCCGGCTAACACAGACAGAGAGAGAAAGAGCCAACGACGGGGAGCCGGAGCCAGGGGGAGCGTAGCCCCAGAGAAACCCACAGGGACTCCACCGCTGCCTGGGAAAGCACACCAGGAGTAGCCCTGGTTCCATTCTCCCACTTCCCTAACCCTATCAGGCCGCTGTGAGTTATCCCGCGGAGGAATAAGTTAGCGGAGGAACAGCGGAATGAGATTAGTCATCTAGACACCCAGTTGTGCGTTACCACACACACACACACACACACACACACACACACACACACACACACACACACACACACTCAGTGAGTGTAACTCACCCTGGTAGCGGAGGCTGTCATGGTCATGGTGGTTGTGCTGGTGATGCTGGTGGTTGTTCTCCAGGGGCGAGGGGGGGCTGCTGGCCCCCAGCTCTGCCAGTCTACGGCTGGTGGCCGACAGCTCTGAGCGCAGGTTGGTCACCTCCTGACTGGCAGACTGGATGGCCCCATCGATCCTCTGAGCCAGCTGCTTGTTGTCTTCCATCATTTTAAGGATTTTCCCCTGAGGACCAAACCCACACAGAGCAGCATGGTGTCAAGTGGAGCATTGGGGGATGAAGAGACTGAGACCCTCTCCCCCTCTTCTTCTCCTCCTCCTCCTCTTCCTCTTCCCTCACAGTTTACTTCACACATAAAAATGCCAGCAGCCAGTTCCTCTTCTCTCCCCTCCGTTCAGCCAGAGGAGAGATGCCGTGTCTACCTGTTACTGCATACAGTCAGTATCCTCCTGTCCCTAAGCAGTAGGCTGTTTCTGTGTGACTATGTGTGTTTTGCCAAAGAAAGAAAGTGAGTGCGATAGAGAGAGAAAGAGAGACGGAGAGAGAGAAAGATCAAACACAGCAGGCGGTTCAGGGAAAGTGAGTGTTCCTGCCGAGGAGAATGTGCTGTGAGCAGCTCTGTGAGAGGACCCAGCGCATAGAGAGATGACATGCACCCTTTTAAACGGAATGTACCATGTGCTGCAGCACCAGGGGAGAGGGGGGGAGTTTGAGGCGGTTAGACCGAGCCGAGCTCCGCTTCTCAAACTCTCTAACTACAGGATACCTCATGTATCCCACATCCTACAGGCAGCCTGTAATGAGTTAGTAATCCACTCTTTTATGGGGAGATGAAAAGCTTGTTTCTCCCGCTTTCCTCCTCTCCCCACCTCTCTGTCGCTTGGCTGTAATGTTGCTCCCTGTGACAAACACTAGTCAAGTGCTCTATATCAATTCCCTCCTTCTCTCTCTCTCTCTCGCTCTCTCTCTCACACACACACACACACACACACACACACACACACACACACGCTGTCATTCTGTCACTCCCACCCCTCCTCTTTCTATTCATTATATATTCATCCCTTTGTCCCAGGAAAGCTCACCCCCACATCGGAGGAAAGAAAAGGGGGATGGCTCAAGCCCGGCTGAGAGGAAAACATGTTAACCCTGAGAGCAAACTTAGCAGAGGACAGACAGAAAGGGAGAGGCACAACTCACTTATAAGGGTCAACACGAAGAAGGATAGGCTGGGAGAATTCCAATTGAGCCCCAGCTAAAGAGCATTGTGGGCTTATGTCTTTGATTAAAGACTGCTCAAAAGGATTACCCGTCTGAGAATAATCTTTAAGCTCAACAAACAAACACTCGCAGATCAATTCCTATTTGGAGGGATGGACGGTTTTGTGAACCACAGAGATTTGAATATGTACTTCATTTGTGTAGCGAGGGAAATCGTCAACCCTTCTCAGCATAGCTACGACTCAGCGCACCTCCGTATCACCCTGATCAAACCATACATCTGGATTGATTCTACGAGCAGTGTTAAACATGTATATTCCCTGTGTCTGTGAACAAAGTCAGGGAGGTAAATGTTTAAAAAAAAAAAACACGTCACTCTGAGCCACTTTCTAGGTTGGGTGATAACAGCCAAAGTGCTCACTGGCATTCACACAATGGAGTGGCAGACAAAGGCAGGGCCAGGGCGAGACCAGGGAGTCGGTATAACAGACAGTTCTGGTAGAAGATCCCAGTTTCACTGGGAGGTTACTGCAGTTCCACCACACCCTAGTTTGTAATGAAGCCCGTAATGTAATGTGGTGCAGCTGCTGGTGCTTTCACACACACATCCTTTCTCTGTTCCTCTCAGATACTGTAGTAGTCAACCAGTTAGTCTGGCCCCAGGCTGGGAGACATGTACTATCCCTGTGAGAGAGAGAGAGAGAGAGAGAGAAACAGAGAGAGAAAGACAGAGAGAGAGAAAGAAAGAAATAAAGAAAGAAAGAAAGAAAGAAAGAGAGAAAGAGAGAGAGATGGAGGCAGAGAGAAAAAGATGGATAGAGACGGACGGACAGACAAAAGAGAGATAGAGGTGGAGAGAGGTGAGTATAAGAGACGGGGGCAGAGTCAGAGAGGACCAGGGTAGTCTGTTACCTCAGGCTAGCTCTAAGGTAGACTGCAGAATGACGGACATCTATAAAAAAAAAAAAAAAGCAGGACATTGCAGAGAGCACTTAGAACACGTTTTCACTATAGTTCTATCCCTAGCAAAATACTTTCACATTTCTGTCCCGCCCTGACATACGATACATTGCATATATGACGTAGGTAGAGTAAAGTTAATACAGCATGGTTATATCTGACTGACATGGTACACCAATTAACATCTCAATTCATCAGAGCCAGATTACAATCGCCGTTCAAAATGGCCAAAGCTACACATCCATGATGAATCGGTGTGGCCATCAGCATCAGGGCATGGAGAACAGTCTCTGTATAACTGTCTCATCAGCCCATGTTTGGTCTCTTGAGTCGGACATTTGAACACGTCTGCTTAGCGTTCACAAGGCGTAAACACAGCGACAGCTGGGGAGCCATGGTGGGGCAGTGTGTATGAAAGCACTGTCTGTCTGTTCTGACCCCGGGTGGGAAAGGGGCTTCCATACACTGGGCTTTTGAATGATTCCAGAGGTCAAGGGTCAACGTGTCCCAGATAGACATCAATAACAAGGCGGATGCGTTGAGGATGTATAATCATTGCATCTCACTAACACAAGGTCCCCTGTCTCTAATGTAAAGACATGTCAGACATGCCTTGCGGGATTAGAAGTGAATCCAACAGACAGAATCCACTCTAAACCTCTAACCAGGGAGAGTTATCCTCCCCTCTCTCACTACCTTCCTAACTTAGCCCAATGTTGTGGTTGTTTGTTTGTTCACTAGTTTGATTCTATTAATGGGAAGTGTATTTAAGTGTGCCAGAAGTGTGCAGTTAAAAAGAGCTATTGATAAACAGTCACCATGACTGTCTGCCTGGGCTAATTGAATATCGACTTATCCTCAGCAAACTAGAATGCTTTCAATTTTTCCCAATAGTAGAGTGATGTAATACCATGGTTAACTATTTAAACAGCTCTTATCAGGGGCATGTGAGGGAGAAATATCTACTCCCACCAAACACACTTCCTGATGTTCATCACACTGTGAAAGAGAGAGAGAGATAAGTGTGTGTGTGTGTGTGTGTGTGTGTGTGTGTGTGTGTGTGTGTGTGTGTGTGTGTGTGTGAGAGACAAAGTAAGAGCGAAAAAAGGTTAGTGCGAGGGAGAGAAAGAAAGGAAGAGGGGTCAGTCATTTCTTAAGTGATAGAAAGAGAACCACCATTGGAAACGTGTGAGTCTGTGTGATAGTGTAGGATGGGCCTCAGTAAGTCTGTGTGATAGTGTAGGATGGGCCTCTGTAAGTCTGTGTGATAGTGTAGGATGGGCCTCAGTAAGTCTGTGTGATAGTGTAGGATGGGCCTCAGTAAGTCTGTGTGATAGTGTAGGATGGGCCTCAGTAAGTCTGTGTGATAGTGTAGGATGGGCCTCAGTAAGTCTGTGTGATAGTGTAGGATGGGCCTCAGTAAGTCTGTGTGATAGTGTAGGATGGGCCTCAGTAAGTCTGTGTGATAGTGTAGGATGGGCCTCAGTAAGTCTGTGTGATAGTGTAGGATGGGCCTCAGTAAGTCTGTGTGATAGTGTAGGATGGGCCTCAGTAAGTCTGTGTGATAGTGTAGGATGGGCCTCAGTAAGTCTGTGTGATAGTGTAGGATGGGCCTCAGTAAGTCTCTGTGATAGTGTAGGATGGGCCTCAGTAAGTCTCTGTGATAGTGTAGGATGGGCCTCAGTAAGTCTCTGTGATAGTGTAGGATGGGCCTCAGTAAGTCTGTGTGATAGTGTAGGATGGGCCTCAGTAAGTCTCTGTGATAGTGTAGGATGGGCCTCAGTAAGTCTCTGTGATAGTGTAGGATGGGCCTCAGTAAGTCTCTGTGATAGTGTAGGATGGGCCTCAGTAAGTCTGTGTGATAGTGTAGGATGGGCCTCAGTAAGTCTGTGTGATAGAGAAGGATGGGCCTCAGTAAGTCTGTGTGATAGTGTAGGATGGGCCTCAGTAAGTCTGTGAGATAAAGTAGGATGGGTTTCTGTGAGTCTGTGAGATAAAGTAGCATGGGTCTCTGTGAGATAAATTAAGACGGGTCTCCGTGAGATAAAGTAGACTGTGAGTCTATGATAAAGTAGGATGGGTCTCTGTGAGTCTGTGGGATAAAGTAGAATAGGGTCTTTGTAACTCTGTGAGATGAAGTAGATTGGGTCCCTGTGAGACTGTGAGATAAAGTAGAATGGGTCTCTTTAAGTCTGTGAGATAGAGTAGGATGGGTGTTTGTCTGTCTGTGAGATAAAGTAGAATTGATTCTCTGTAAGTCTGTGAGATAAAGTAGGATGGGTCTGTAAGTCTATGAGATAAAGTAGAATGGGTCCCTGTGAGTCTGTGAGATAAAGTAGGATGGGTCTCTGTAAGATCTAAAAAGCTAAGAACAAATTATTATTTAAAATGACGGCATAGGGTTAACTGCCTTGTGGGTTAACAGTGGGTTAACAGTGGGTTAACTGCCTTGTTCACAGGCAGAACAACAGATTTTTACCTTGTCAGCTCTGGGACTCGTTCTAGCAACCTTTTGGTTACAGGCCCAACGCTCTAACCACTCGGCTACCTGCCGCCCCAGATAACATAGGATGAGTCACTAAGTCTGTGAGATAAAGTAGGTTGGGTCTCTGTAAGTCTGTGAGATAAAGTAGGATGGGTCTCTGTAAGTCTGTGAGATAACGTAGGATGGGTGTTTATCAGTCTGTGAGATAAAGTAGGATGGGTGTTTATCAGTCTGTGAGATAAAGTAGGATGGGTCTCTTTAAGTCTGTGAGATAACGTAGGATGGGTGTTTATCAGTCTGTGAGATAAAGCAGGATGGGTCTCTATAAGATAGTGAGATAAAGTATAATGGGTCTCTAAGTCTGTGAGATAAAGTAGGATGGGTCCCTGTGAGTCTGTCAGATAAAGTAGGATGGGTCCCTGTGAGTCGGTGTGATAAAGTAGGATGGGTTTTTGTGAGATAAAGTAGGATGGGTCTGTGTAAGTCTGTGATAAAGTAGGATGGGTCTCTAAGTCTGTGAGATAACGTAGGATGGGTCCCTGTGAGTCTGTGAGATAAAGTAGCATGGGTCTCTGTGAGATAAAGTTGGATGGGTATCTGTGACAAAGTAGGATGGGTCTCTGTAAATCTGTGAGATAAAGTAAAATGGGTATCTGTGAGTGTGAGATAAAGTAGGAAGGGTCTCTGTGACAAAGTAGAATGGGTCTCTGTGACAAAGTAGAATGGGTATCTGTGACAAAGTAGGAAGGGTTTCTGTAAGTCTGTGAGATGAAGTAGGATGGGTACTTTTGAGTCTGTGAAATAAGGTAGAATGGGTCTCTGTGACATGAAGTAGGATGTGTCTCTGACATAAAGTAGGATAGTATCTGTGACAAAGTAGGAAGGGTTTCTGTAAGTCTAGTCTGTGAGATTTCTTAGGATGGGTCTCTGTAAGTCTGAGATAAAGTAGTATTGGGTCTCTGTGAGTCTGTTGGATAAAGTAATATGGGTCTCTAAGGCTTTGAGATAAAGTAGCATGGGTCTCAGTAAGTCTGTGAGATAAAGTAGGTTGGGTCTCTGTAAGTCCGTGAGATAAAGTAGGATGGGTCTCTGTAAGTCTGTGAGATAAAGTAGGATGGGTCTCTGTAAGTCTGTGAGATAACGTAGGATGGGTGTTTATCAGTCTGTGAGATAAAGTAGGATGGGTCTCTTTAAGTCTGTGAGATAACGTAGGATGGGTGTTTATCAGTCTGTGAGATAAAGTAGGATGGGTCTCTAAGTCTGTGAGATAATGTAGGATGGGTGTTTATCAGTCTGTGAGATAAAGTAGGATAGGTGTTTATCAGTCTGTGAGATAAAGTAGAATGGGTCTCTAAGTCTGTGAGATAACGTAGGATGGGTCCCTGTGAGTCTGTCAGATAAAGTAGGATGGGTCCCTGTGAGTCGGTGTGATAAAGTAGGATGGGTTTTTGTGAGATAAAGTAGGATGGGTCTGTGTAAGTCTGTGAGATAAAGTAGGATGGGTCTCTGTGAGTCTGTGAGATGAAGTAGTATGGGTTTTTGTGAGATAAAGTAGGATGGGTCTTTGTAAGTCTGAGATGAAGTAGAATGAATCCCTGTGATAAAGTAGGCTTAGTCTCTGTGAGTCTGTGACATAACGTAGGATGGGTCTCTGTGACATGAAGTAGGATATGACTCTGACATAAAGTAGAATGGGTATCTATGACAAAGTACGACGGGTATCTGTGAGTCGGTGTGGTAAAGTAGGATGGGTTTTTGTGAGATAAAGTAGGATGGGTCTGTGTAAGTCTGTGAGATAAAGTAGGATGGGTCTCTAAGTCTGTGAGATAACGTAGAATGGGTCTCTGTGAGTCTAGGATAAAGTAGTATAGGGCCCCTAAGTTGGTGAGATAACAGGATGAGTCTCTCTAAGTCTTTGAGATAAAGTAGGATGGGTCTATGTAAGTCTGTGGGATAAAGTAGCATGGGTCCCTGTGAGTCTGCGATAAAGTAGGATGGGTCTCTAAGTTGGTGAGATAACATAGGACGAGTCTGTCTAAGTCTGTGAGATTTAGTAGGATGGGTCTCTAAGTCTGTGAGATAAGGTGGAATGGGTATCTGTGAGTGTGAGATAAAGTATGATGGATCTCTGTGAGTCTGAGATAACGTAGGTTGGGTCTCTGAGTCTAGTCTGTGCGATAAAGTAGGATGGGTCCCTGTGAGTCTGTCAGAAAAAGAAGGATGGGTCCCTGTGAGTCGGTGTGATAAAGTAGGATGGGTTTTTGTGAGATAAAGTAGGATGGGTCTGTGTAAGTCTGTGACATAAAGTAGGATGGGTCTCTAAGTCAGTGAGATAACATAGGATGGGTCTCTGTGAGTCTGTGAGATAACGTAGGAGTGGTCTCTTTGACATAAAATAGGATGTGACTCTGACATCAAGTAGGATAGTATCTGTGACAAAGTAGCACGGGTATCTGTACGTCTGTCAGATAAAGTAGAATGGGTCCCTGTGAGTCTGTGAGATGAAGTAGTATGGGTCTCCGTGAAATAAAGTAGGATGGGTCTCTGTGAGTGTGAGATAAAGTAGGAAGGGTCTCTGTGACAAAGTAGAAAGGGTTTCTGTTAGTCTGTGAGGTGAAGTAGGAGGGTACTTTTGAGTCTGTGAGAAAACGTAGGATGTGTCTCTAAGGCTGTGAGTAGAAGTAGAATGGGTCTCTGTAAGTATGTGAGATAAAGTAGGATGGGTCTCTGTAAGATCTGTGCGATAATGTAGGATGAGTCTCTAAGACTGAGAGATAACGTAGGATGGGTCCCTGTGAGTCTGTGAGATAAAGTAGCATGGGTCTCTGTGAGATAAAGTTGGATGGGTATCTGTGACAAAGTAGGATGGGTCTCTGTAAATCTGTGAGATAAAGTAAAATGGGTATCTGTGAGTGTGAGATAAAGTAGGAAGGGTCTCTGTGACAAAGTAGAATGGGTCTCTGTGACAAAGTAGAATGGGTATCTGTGACAAAGTAGGAAGGGTTTCTGTAAGTCTGTGAGATGAAGTAGGATGGGTACTTTTGAGTCTGTGAAATAAGGTAGAATGGGTCTCTGTGACATGAAGTAGGATGTGTCTCTGACATAAAGTAGGATGGTATCTGTGACAAAGTAGGAAGGGTTTCTGTAAGTCTAGTCTGTGAGATTTCTTAGGATGGGTCTCTGTAAGTCTGAGATAAAGTAGTATTGGGTCTCTGTGAGTCTGTTGGATAAAGTAATATGGGTCTCTAAGGCTTTGAGATAAAGTAGCATGGGTCTCAGTAAGTCTGTGAGATAAAGTAGAATAGGTTTCTGTAAATCTGTGACATAATGTAGGTTGGGTGCCTTTGAGTCTGTGAGATAGAGTAGTACGGATCTTTGACAGTCTGTGAGAAAACATTTGAATGGGTCCCTGTGAGTCTGTGAGATAAAGTAGAATGGGTCTCTTTAAGATCTGTCAGATAAAGTAGGATGGATCTCTGTGAGTCTGTGAGATAAAGTAGTATGGGTCTCTGTGAGATAAAGTAGCATGGGTCTCCGTGAGTCTGTGACAAAGTAAAATGGATCTCTGTAAGTCTGAGAACATGTAGGATGGGTCTCTGAGTCTAGTCTGAGATAAAGTAGTATGATTCTCAGTAAGTCTGTGAGATAAAGTAGTATGGGTCTATGTAAGTCTGTGAGATAAAGTAGTATGGGTCTATGTAAGTCTGTGAGATAAAGTAGTATGGGTCTATGTAAGTCTGTGAGATAAAGTAGAATGGGTCTCTGTAAGACTGTGAGATAAAATAGGATGGGTCTCTGTGTGTCTGAGATAAAGTAGTCTGGATCTCTGTAAGTCTGTGAGATAACGTGGAATGGGTATTACATTTACATTTACGTCATTTAGCAGACGCTCTTATCCAGAGCGACTTACAAATCTGTGAATCTATTCTGTGAGATAACATAGGATGGGTCTCTGTATGTCTGTGAGATGAAGTAGGATGGTCCCAGTGAGTCTGTGACATAAAGTAGGATGGGTGTCTGTGTGTTTGAAAAAAAAGTAGATTTGGTCCCAGTGAGTCTGTGACATAAAGTAGGATGGGTCTCTGTGTGTCTGACAAAAAAGTAGAATGGGTCCCTGTAAATCTGTGAGATAAAGTAGGATGGGTCTCTAAGTTCTTGAGATAACAAGATGAGTCTCTACGTCTGTGAGATAAAGTTGAATGGGTATCTGTGAGTGTAAGATAAAGTATGATTGGTCTCTGTGAGTCTGAGATAACGTAGGATGGGTCTCTGTGACATAAAGTAAGATGTGACTCTGACATAAAGTACGATGGGTATCTGTGACAAAGTAGAACGGGTATCTGTAAGTCTGTCAGATAAAGTAGAATGGGTCCCTGTGAGTCTGAGTTGAAGTCGGTTGGGTTTCTGTGAGATAAAGTAGGATGGGTCTGTGTAAGTCTGAGATAACGTAGGATGGGTCTCTGTGAAGTAGGATGGGTCTTTGTAAGTCTGAGATTAAGTAAAATGGGTCCCTGTGAGTCTGTGAGAAAGTAGAAAGGGTCTCTGTGAGATAAAGTAGGATGGTTCTCTGTGAGATAACGTCGGATGGGTCTCTGTAAGGCTGTGAGATAAGATAGGATGGGTCCCTGTGAGTCTGTGAGATAAAGTAGGATGGGTCTCTGTGAGATAAAGTAGGATGGGTCTCTGTGAGATAAAGTAGGATGGGTCTCTGTGAGATAAAGTACGATGGGTCTCTGTGACAAAGTAGAATGTGTCTCTGTAAGTCCGTGAGATAACGTAGGATGGGTCTCTGTGATTCTAGTCTGTGAGATAACTTAAGTCTGAGATTAAGTAAAATGGGTCCCTGTGAGTCTGTGAGATAAAGTAGAAAGGGTCTATGTATGTCTGTGACATAAAGTAGGATGGGTCTCTGTAAGTCTGTCAGATAAAGAAGATTGGTTCTTTGTAAGTCTGTGAGATAAAGTAGACTGTGTCTCTGTGTGTCTGAGAAAAAGTAGAATGGGTCCCTGTGAGTCTGTGAGATAAAGTAGGATGGGTCTCTGTAAGTCTGTGAAATAGAGTAGTATGGGTCTCCAAGTCTGTGAGATAAAGTAGGATGGTCTCTGTGAGTCTGCGATAAAGTAGACTGTGTCTATGTGAGTCTGTGAGAAAAAAGTAGAATGGGTCCCTGTGAGTCTGTGAGATAAAGTAGAATGGGTCTCTGTGAGACAAAGTAGGATTGGTCTCTGTAAGTCTGTGTCATAGAGTAGAATGGGTCCCTGTGAGTCTGTGAGATAAAGTAGCATGGGTCCCTGTGAGTCTGAGATATAGTAGGATGGGTCCCTGTGAGTCTGAGATAACATAGGATGAGTTTCTCTAAGTCTGTGAGATTTAGTAGGATGGGTCTCTAAGTCTGTGAGATAAAGTGGAATGGGTATCTGTGAGTGAGAGATAAAGTATGATGGGTCTCTGTGAGTCTGAGATAACGTAGGTTGGGTCTCTGTGAGTCTGAGATAACGTAGGTTGGGTCTCTGTGAGTCTGAGATAAATTAGGATGGGTCCCTGTGAGTCTGTGAGATAAAGTAGGATGGGTCCCTGTGAGTCTGTGAGATAAAGTAGGATGGGTCCCAGTGAGTCTGTGAGATAAAGTAGGATGGGTCCCTGTGAGTCTGTGAGATGAAGTAGGATGCGTCCCTGTGAGTCTGTGAGATAAAGTAGAATGGGTCCCTGTGAGTCTGTGAGATAAAGTAGAATGGGTCCCTGTGAGTCTGTGAGATAAAGTAGAATGGGTCCCTGTGAGTCTGTGAGATAAAGTAGAATGGGTCCCTGTGAGTCTGTGAGATAAAGTAGAATGGGTCCCTGTGAGTCTGTGAGATAGTTCTATCATCAGCCTTGGTCAGGGTAAGAAGAAGAAATAGGAGGAACACTTGACTGTTAGATTTCAGCCGTGTGTTAGGTCAAGGATTTTCCCACATCTCCTCATAGTGACTGCTGTTTCATAGCAACACCTGGGTATGGCAGGACATGCAGGGAGCCACTCCAGGGAGAGCCATGTTGCATCCTGTCTGAGGCTGGAGCAGTCCGCTGAATGAGAACTGACAGATTGGCCACCGTGGACATGAACAGGCAAGACAGGAAGAAATGAAGAGTGCTTGTTTTGAAGGACGAGGAGATGAGTGAACTTAAAGGGGGATGCTTCCACATTTCAGTTTAAGAACTGTAGTTGAAAAAGGTAGCATTCTATTTGCGTTAACGTGGGTTCAGAACCATGGAATTGACTGATGCAATATGAGAATGAAGTGTGTCATGTATTTCTGTGTGGGAAATGTGATTCAACTGCAGTGTGGAACTACAGTAAAAGAGAATGTCAAGAGAGGCTATATCTTCTTTCCCACTGCTTGTGTCTCCCAGTCTGGCCCTCTCTGAGCCAAACAACATCCATTTATGGTCAACACTCTGAATCAAAGTTTTCACACAGTCTGCGGATTTATGCAAATGTCACAGTTGGGGGGGGAAAGGGACATTTATGTAAATGCTTGAGTGACAGTGGGGAGGGGGAGGCCTTTGCCCTCTTCCACCCTGCCCGAGCGATGGCAGTGTGCCACACTGGGACAGAGTAGCATTGATGGAGAACACAGTCGATGGCACAGAGAGGAAACTGAGCTCTCATTCTTCATCTGCCATTTGGCTGCCTCGCTTTCTCTCGCTGAACCTTCCACACGGTCAATGGAACTAAGCCTAGGAAACAGAATATCGAACAAACGAGCAATGTTTTGATAAAAGAGAGTAAGTCACTTCTTTATTCAGCCCTGCTGCGAGCGCACCTGACAACATTCCAATCAACCTCTGGTAGCAGTGCTAGTATCTTTTATCAGAGCCAAACCCTATTACATATTCCACAGGAGGAGATCCAACCTGGTTCACGCTCCAAGCCAAACGCTATCACCAGCTTTTTTTATGCATCAAATGTACCCTGAGGCCCTGCTGGCTATGTGGCTTGAACTCTGACAGAGATAAAGTCCCATCCCAGGAGCGGGCCCTATGTTGACTGAGATAAGGTTTGTAGGGAGGACTTTTTATCCGCTGTCAAACTCACTGCCTTCCTTACGTAGGCCTGTCTGTCGCTCCAGTCCTCCCAAGCTGCTCCACTCCCCTCTCTCACAAGCCTCGCTCTCCTCTCCCACATTCCTCCACCTTTGATAGAGGAGCAGTGACACGGTCTCTCCACTCGAAGATAACGGCAGACAGGGGTTGCGGAGTGTGATGCCAAGGGCCATGATGAGGATTACGATAAAACCCAGCCTGCAAGGCAGTAAGGGTGGGTGGGGGGGGGAGTGTGTACCTGGGGTTTGTTGGGGATTGTTGGATGGAGAATAGAACAGAGAATGCTAGACTTGATTAGAGAGACTCAAATGGCCCCAGTGAATATTTTCCTCCCTCTTTCCCGCTGTCTCTCTTCTGCCCCCTGCTGGGTGTTCTCTCTCTCCGGGACGTAGGTGGAGGTTGGTCCTAACCAGTGATACAGTGTCAGAAATGTTCTCATGCCCCTCAAGGTAAAGGTTAGTATTGGGGGCTAATCCTAGATCAACTTCCATCTCAATGTAGCTGCTCCTTAATTAGCATGAGTCCTGTTGACAGGCCAGGTTTAGGTGGAGCAGACCCAGACATGGAGTAGGCTACAGGACAATGTCACACACAGAGGGGCTAAGTAATGTTGACACAAAAAGGTATGTGTCATACAAAGCTCCCACTCCGCAAACTCTCTGATGTCTAATTGAATTCTCTGTCCTGCTACCCCCCTGTACATGGTCTCGCTATTGTTATTTTACTGCTGCTCTTTAATTACTTAGTTACTTTGATTTCTTACTCTTATTTGTACTGCATTGTTGGTTAAGGGCTCGTAAGTACATTTTTACATTTTACATTTTAGTCATTTAGCAGACGCTCTTATCCAGAGCGACTTACAGTAGTGAATACATTCATTTCATGCATTTTTTTTGTACTGGCCCCCCGTGGGAATCGAACCCACAACCCTGGTGTTGCACACACCATGCTGGCGTTGCAAACACCATGCTCTACCAACTGAGCCACACAAGTAAGCATTTTACTGGAAGGTTTACACCTGTTGTATTCGGCGCATGTGACTAATAACACTTGATTTGATTTGAATCCCCTCCTCCTTCCGTTGTTCCCCTCTCTCGATTACAGGGCTGCTATGAGATAAAGGGCTGTGCCTCTCTACCCACAGGGGAGATAGCGATAACCGACTGGATCGTCATCAGCACAATGGAAGGTGTTCACTTGTATAACGGCAGACGTGGAATCAGCGTTCCAATTAATAATAATACTTATCGTATAAGTCTCGACCCTAAACCAAACTGATGTCGAAGCCATTTTTCACCATGAGAGCATTGTTCCCTGGGCTCACCAGGCGAGCTACGATATGTAAAAGTAGCAGTAGAATAACGCCGTGGATATTCCAGACGATGGTTTTAATGAGGCTCATCGTCCCAGCTCTGCTCTGAGAGCCTCATTCATTCCCACTCTCCGCTCTCTCTGTACACTGGAGTGATCAGTCAGGGGGGAATGCTGTGGAAATCGCAGCGACAGAGCCTCGCCGGCTTGATTTATGACATGCAGTTAGTTATTTATTGGCTAATCATGGCAGGCTGCTGAGAGCGGACTGAGGCATACCTACAGAGGAGGAGGACAGCCATGAAGCTGTGCTGAGCTTCACGGGAGACAGATGAAGAAGACAAGCCCGCTAGGGTTATTACTAGGAGAGATAGGGAGAATACTTTTTCAAACCACCAGATGAATCTAAAGGCAGTCGTGGGTCATAATTCTCTCTGCCTAAAAGTGCATTCCAGTACTGATGATAGTGCAGGATTCCAAAAGTGTGTCGTGAGGTTGGTATACAACTAACAAACGAATCTTCATCAACCCAGAGTGCCCTGCGATGAGAGTGAACGTCCTGTTGTATTATTCATTAGAAGAGGGATTTTCCCCAGCTCTGCCACTCCACCAATCAGAGGAGAGTGAGAAAAAAGCAGATCAATCCGAGCTCTCCTTGGGAGAGATTCTGAGGGCATCCCACTCAAAGAGATGATTGACAGCCTGGGGTAGTACCAACAGAGTGTGTACAATGGATCCATAAGAACTGATACTGTATTAGTATTGAAGAGCTATCCTATTCCTGTCCATTCCCCACGGTGAGGACACATCTGTGGTGACCGTTCTGCTGATTTGGTAGCTCATCTCGCTGGGATTGGCCCATGTCCTAAACATGGTGGGGCAGCTACAGCGAGGCATAGCGGGGAAACGACACCAATCTTCCACCATCACTCGTCACATGTCTATGTGTCCGCTCTCCTCTCTCTTTCACTCTGTAACTGTCATCTCATCTCCTCTCTCTTTCACTCCCTAACTGTCATCTCCTCTCCTCTCTCTTTCACTCTAACTGTCATCTCCTCTCCTCTCACTCTGTAACTGTCATCTCCTCTCCTCTCACTCTGTAACTGTCATCTCCTCTCCTCTCACTCTGTAACTGTCATCACCTCTCTCTTTCACTCTAACTGTCATCTTCTATTCTCTCTCTCTCTCACTCTGTAACTGTCATCTCCTCTCCTCTCACTCTGTAACTGTCATCTCCTCTCCTCTCACTCTGTAACTGTCATCTCATCTCCTCTCTCTTTCACTCTGTAACTGTCATCTCCTCTCCTCTCTCTTTCACTCTGTAACTGTCATCTCCTCTCCCTCTGTAACTGTCATCTCCTCTCTCTTTCACTCTAACTGTCATCTTCTATTCTCTCTCTCTCACTCTGTAACTGTCATCTCCTCTCCTCTCACTCTGTAACTGTCATCTCATCTCCTCTCTCTTTCACTCTGTAACTGTCATCTCCTCTCCTCTCTCTTTCACTCTGTAACTGTCATCTCCTCTCTCTTTCACTCTGTAACTGTCATCTCCTCTCCTCTCTCTTTCACTCTGTAACTGTCATCTCCTCTCCTCTCACTCTGTAACTGTCATCTCCTCTCCTCTCACTCTGTAACTGTCATCTCCTCTCTCTTTCACTCTAACTGTCATCTCCTATTCTCTCTCTCACTCTGTAACTGTCATCACCTCTCTATTTCACTCTGTAACTGTCATCTATACTCCTGCTGCTGTCCGCTTGTTCCATCATCCCAAGCGACATCATCAATCACTCTTATCAAAAAATGCACATTCCTATCAGAAATACATCTCTCATTCTAATAGTAGCTCACTAACAACTAAATATGGCAATGCTTATCAGGCTTCAGGAATGCTACAAATATAACAGAAACATGGGAATGTGGTCAAAATGGTGTTCTGCTTCTTGTAAGATAACAGAACTAATAGTGCTGGGGAAAAGATTAGGGAAATATTGTGGCTAGTGCATATTGACTAACTACTGTATCTCCCAAATATAAATTGGACAGAATAAATCAGCCTTCCAAAGCATATAAACTGTGAGAGATGGCTATAAGGGGAAAGAAGGAGAGAGAGCGGGAGAGACGTAGAGAGAGCAAGAGACAGTTGGATGCCAAAATAGTTGAAGTCATTTATTATATTTCAACATTTATCTCTTGGAAGGAGCAAGAGTTATCAGAGGGACTAAATTGAAAGACATTCAAGCGTGCAGTGGGGACTCAGGAACACTGATGACCCAACAAGCAGAAATCCATTCACCACTCCAGGCTTAGCCTGCCATGCAGCTCTGCACAACCCTGCACAGAGGAGAGCAGAGAAGAACAGAGCAGAGCAGAGAAGAACAGAGCAGAAAAGAAAAGAGAGACGAGCAGAGGAGAGAAGACGAAAGCAGAGGAGAAGAGAGGAGAGGAGAAGAAAGGAGAGGAGACGAGAGCAGAGAGGAGAGGAGAGGAGAGGAGACGAGAGCAGAGCAGAGCAGAGCAGAGGAGAGGAGAGGAGAGGAGAGGAAAAGAGGAAAAGAGGAAAAGAGGAAAAGAGGAAAAGAGGAAAAGAGAATAGAGGAGAGAAGAGGAAAGGAGAGAAGAGGAAAGGAGAGGAAAGGAGAGGAGAGAAGAGGAAAGGAGAGAAGAGGAAAGGAGAGGAAAGGAGAGGAGAGCAGAGGAGAATAGAGGAGAGGAGAGGAGAGGAAAGGAGAGCAGAGGAGAGGAAAGGAGAGGAGAGCAGAGGAGAATAGAGGAGAGGAGAGAAGAGGAAAGGAGAGGAAAGGAGAGAAGAGGAAAGGAGAGGAAAGGAGAGCAGAGGAGAATAGAGGAGAGGAGAGGAAAGGAGAGCAGAGGAGAATAGAGGAGAGGAGAGAAGAGGAAAGGAGAGGAAAGGAGAGGAGAGCAGAGGAGAATAGAGGAGAGGAGAGAAGAGGAAAGGAGAGGAGCCAGTCGACACAGAAATGCAAACACAGTAAAATCAGGGAGACACAGCACACTGCTGCTACCGCCAATCATTTAAAATGCATAGGCAATTAACCACCAGCCACAACACCACTGTAGAACTGGCAACCTGACAGCAGGGCTTTGATTATTTTAATGAGTTGGGGCAATATGGCTGAGTCGTGTTTAAATGTAATCGAAGGAATGGTTGGAAGAGGTGTGTGGAGGGATGTTAAAGCTATAGGATATGGACACCTTATGTTATTGCAACTGCAGGGAGACAGTTGCAGTACGGAAATGTATTTAGGTTAAATTACTACACTGGCGTGCTCCCATTCCAATATGTATTTTATGTAATGGCTCCGATGTAGTTTACTGTAAATGTGTGTGATTTAAACGCGGTTAATAAGCTGGCTTCTGTAGAGGCTGAGAATTGAATTAATCTGCATTCCAAATGAGTTTGTCTGAATCCAAAACTAGTGCGGCTTAAGGTGTTGTGAACCGGGTAGGAATTCTAGCATGAGTAATACTAAGAAGCGTGACTAGTAACACAGGACATTGTGCGATGCTCCCCATTGTTTTCCAATTTGACATCTGGCTAACCTCATTTACACAGTAATGTTTTGGGACCGTATTTGTAGTAATTATTTGAGTTACGGAACACATCCGTGTGTTACGAATCAGTTTGTGTGCATGCGTGTGTGTATGTGCCTGAGTGTGTGTGCATGCATATACCTAGTACCTCTGCACATTGATCTGGTACTCCCTGTATATAGCTCCACATTGATCTGGTACTGGTACTCCCTGTATACAGCTCCACATTGATCTGGTACTGGTACTCCCTGTATATAGCTCCACATTGATCTGGTACTGGTATTCCCTGTATATAACTCCACATTGATCTGGTACTGGTACTCCCTGTATATAGCTCCACATTGATCTGGTACTGGTACTCCCTGTATATAGCTCCACATTGATCTGGTACTGGTACTCCCTGTATATAGCTCCACATTGATCTGGTACTGGTATTCCCTCTGTATATAGCTCCACATTGATCTGGTACTGGTACTCCCTGTATATAGCTCCACATTGATCTGGTACTGGTACTCCCTGTATATAGCTCCACATTGATCTGGTACTGGTACTCCCTGTATATAGCTCCACATTGATCTGGTACTGGTACTCCCTGTATATAGCTCCACATTGATCTGGTACTGGTACTCCCTGTATATAGCTCCACATTGATCTGGTACTGATATTCCCTGTATATAGCTCCATATTGATCTGGTACTGGTATTCCCTGTATACAGCTCTATAGTGATCTGGTACTGGTACTCCCTGTATATAGCTCCACATTGATCTGGTACTGGTATTCCCTGTATATAGCTCCACATTGATCTGGTACTGGTACTCCCTGTATATAGCTCCACATTGATCTGTTACTGGTACTTCCTGTATATAGCTCCACATTGATCTGTTACTGGTACTCCCTGTATATAGCTCCACATTGATCTGGTACTGGTACTCCCTGTATATAGCTCCACATTGATCTGGTACTGGTATTCCCTGTATATAGCTCCACATTGATCTGGTACTGGTACTCCCTGTATATAGCTCCACATTGATCTGTTACTGGTACTTCCTGTATATAGCTCCACATTGATCTGGTACTGGTACTCCCTGTATATAGCTCCACATTGATCTGTTACTGGTACTCCCTGTATATAGCTCCACATTGATCTGGTACTGGTACTCCCTGTATATAGCTCCACAATGATATGGTACTGGTACTTCCTGTATATAGCTCCATATTGATCTGGTACTGGTACTCCCTGTATATAGCTCCACATTGATCTGGTACTGGTACTCCTTGTATATAGCTCCACATTGATCTGGTACTGGTACTCCCTGTATATAGCTCCACATTGATCTGGTACTGGTATTCCCTCTGTATATAGCTCCACATTGATCTGGTACTGGTACTCCCTGTATATAGCTCCACATTGATCTGGTACTGGTATTCCCTGTATATAGCTCCACATTGATCTGGTACTGGTACTCCCTGTATATAGCTCCACATTGATCTGTTACTGGTACTTCCTGTATATAGCTCCACATTGATCTGTTACTGGTACTCCCTGTATATAGCTCCACATTGATCTGGTACTGGTACTCCCTGTATATAGCTCCACATTGATCTGTTACTGGTACTTCCTGTATATAGCTCCACATTGATCTGTTACTGGTACTCCCTGTATATAGCTCCACATTGATCTGGTACTGGTACTCCCTGTATATAGCTCCACATTGATCTGGTACTGGTATTCCCTGTATACAGCTCTATAGTGATCTGGTACTGGTACTCCCTGTATATAGCTCCACATTGATCTGGTACTGGTATTCCCTGTATATAGCTCCACATTGATCTGGTACTGGTACTCCCTGTATATAGCTCCACATTGATCTGTTACTGGTACTTCCTGTATATAGCTCCACATTGATCTGTTACTGGTACTCCCTGTATATAGCTCCACATTGATCTGGTACTGGTACTCCCTGTATATAGCTCCACATTGATCTGGTACTGGTATTCCCTGTATATAGCTCCACATTGATCTGGTACTGGTACTCCCTGTATATAGCTCCACATTGATCTGTTACTGGTACTTCCTGTATATAGCTCCACATTGATCTGGTACTGGTACTCCCTGTATATAGCTCCACATTGATCTGTTACTGGTACTCCCTGTATATAGCTCCACATTGATCTGGTACTGGTACTCCCTGTATATAGCTCCACATTGATCTGGTACTGGTATTCCCTCTGTATATAGCTCCACATTGATCTGGTACTGGTACTCCCTGTATATAGCCCCACATTGATCTGGTACTGGTACTCCCTGTATATAGCTCCACATTGATCTGGTACTGGTACTCCCTGTATATAGCTCCACATTGATCTGGTACTGGTATTCCCTGTATATAGCTCCACATTGATCTGGTACTGGTACTCCCTGTATATAGCTCCACATTGATCTGTTACTGGTACTTCCTGTATATAGCTCCACATTGATCTGGTACTGGTACTCCCTGTATATAGCTCCACATTGATCTGTTACTGGTACTTCCTGTATATAGCTCCACATTGATCTGGTACTGGTACTCCCTGTATATAGCTCCACATTGATCTGTTACTGGTACTCCCTGTATATAGCTCCACATTGATCTGGTACTGGTACTCCCTGTATATAGCTCCACAATGATCTGGTACTGGTACTTCCTGTATATAGCTCCATATTGATCTAGTACTGGTACTCCCTGTATATAGCTCCACATTGATCTGGTACTGGTACTCCCTGTATATAGCTCCACATTGATCTGGTACTGGTACTCCCTGTATATAGCTCCACATTGATCTGGTACTGGTACTCCCTGTATATAGCTCCACATTGATCTGGTACTGGTACTCCCTGTATATAGCTCCACATTGATCTGGTACTGGTATTCCCTCTGTATAGCACATCATTGATCTGGTACTGGTACTCCCTGTATATAGCTCGACATTGATCTGGTACTGGTACTCCCTGTATATAGCTCCACATTGATCTGGTACTGGTATTCCCTCTGTATAGCTCCACATTGATCTGGTACTGGTATTCCCTCTGTTTAGCTCCATTGATGTGTATTTTATTGTATTCCTTGTGTTACTGCTTTATTTTTAAACTCTGCATCATTGGGAAGGGCTTGTAAGCAAGCATTTCACGGTAAAGTCTACACCAGTTGTATTCGGTGCAGGTGACAAACAAACATTTGATTTGTGCGAGCATGCGTGCGTTTGTGTGTACGTGTGTGTGTGTGCACGTATGTGCATGGCTGAGTGCGTGCATGGCTGAGTGCGTGCATGGCTGAGTGCGTGCATGGCTGAGTGCGTGCATGGCTGAGTGCGTGCATGGCTGAGTGCGTGCATGGCTGAGTGCGTGCATGGCTGAGTGCGTGCATGGCTGAGTGCGTGCATGGCTGGGTGCGTGCATGGCTGAGTGCGAGCATGGCTGAGTGCGTGCATGGCTGAGTGCGTGCATGGCTGAGTGCGTGCATGGCTGAGTGCGTGCATGGCTGAGTGCGTGCATGGCTGAGTGCGTGCATGGCTGAGTGCGTGCATGTCTGAGTGCGTGCATGGCTGAATGCGTGCATGGCTGAATGCGTGCATGGCTGAGTGCGTACATGACTGAGTGTGTACATGGCTGAGTGTGTGCATGGCTCTGTGTGTGCATGGCTCTATGTGTTCATGGCTGAGTGTGTGCATGGCTGAGTGTGTGCATGGCTGAGTGCGTACATGACTGAGTGTGTACATGGCTGAGTGTGTGCATGGCTCTGTGTGTGCATGGCTCTGTGTGTTCATGGCTGAGTGTGTGCATGGCTGAGTGTGTGCATGGCTGAGTGTGTGCATGGCTGAGTGTGTGCATGGCTGAGTGTGTGCATGGCTGAGTGTGCGCGTGTGTGCGCGTGTGTCCGAGTGTGCGCGTGTGTCCGAGTGTGCGCGTGTGTCCGAGTGTGCGCGTGTGTCCGAGTGTGCGCGTGTGTCCGAGTGTGCGCGTGTGTCCGAGTGTGCGCGTGTGTCCGAGTGTGCGCGTGTGTCCGAGTGTGCGCGTGTGTCCGAGTGTGCGCGTGTGTCCGAGTGTGCGCGTGTGTCCGAGTGTGCGCCTGTGTCCGAGTGTGCGCCTGTGTCCGAGTGTGCGCCTGTGTCCGAGTGTGCGCCTGTGTCCGAGTGTGCGCGTGTGTCCGAGTGTGCGCGTGTGTCCGAGTGTGCGCCTGTGTCCGAGTGTCTGCATGTGTCCGAGTGTGTGCATGTGTGTGTGACAAAAGGCGAGAGAGAGACAGAGAGTGTCTGTGTTGATTACTTTGCTTCGACTGGCACTGTCACAACCACAGGTACTTTAACAAACAATCAGTCTTAAATTGGAGTGCACCTGCCATCCTTAAAAGACCTAAAGGCCAATCATTCATTTCAGAACCGTTGAAAGCCTAATGGCTCTGCCTGTAGCTGTTATTCCCAGAGGCACCATCCAATCCCTGTGTTTAAACACGGACCACAGAGGAGGAAGCATCTTCACAATACAGCAGAGACAATCCTTTAATTAATGGTACACTGTATACACCAGCACAAGATGAAGCCCTTTAGACAAAGAAACCGTGAACATTAGTCCCACACCACACCTTGCACGAAGCTCCACTCAAACTCAAACACATTTTTAAAAGTCTGGATATGTTATTATTGGCTGTTAAGTTTCAGCTCTGCAGGCCCTGCTGACATGCATTGATTTGATTCCCTCTGCAGCATGAGGTTGATTTGGACAGGTAGGTCACCTACAGAGAGAACAAAATGAGCCGTTGATGATCAATCAGGTTTGAACTATTCAGAGAGACGTTTTTACAGTAATTACCCGTTTAGAGGTTATAGAGGTCTACGGGATTTGTATGGCTCTGTACTGTGTCCCTCACCTCTCTCTATCTTGAGAATATTGTGATAGCTTAAAGGGAGAACATGAGCACTGTAAGGACTCCGACATACAACCACAACACAACAGAACATGGCATCATGAGTCTGGTTCTGATTATTGTACTCTACAGATGAATAACCGAGGAAGCATTCTTCGGAGCACAGACAGATCCAACAATAGTGATTCATCATAACCTTCACCTTTAACGTGCCTGTCAGATTAAGATGTTGTTTTCTTATGAGTCTGATGCTCATGTAGGGAATTCAGTGGAAAATGTTGACTGGAGCAGTTAGTTCATCTTTTTTTTTTAATGTAACTACATGTAATCCAAAATGTAATCTAAGTAATCCCCGAAAGTAATGATTTATCATCAGAGGAGCGTAAACAATAACTAGTAATGCTACATACTCCAAAAAAGGTTAGAATCTCACCTTTCTGGTAAAAATAGTTATAAATTGCTGTGGTGTCGTTACTTTTGAGGACACAAGCTCAAGTACACGATACAAAAATATGAAAATATAAAACATTTTATACGACGTACTTACTATTCAAGAAAATTGTATGAATAAGGCTTGGAATTACTTATATGGTTTCTAAATATAGTATAATCAAATTATAAAACCACAAATTATAAGATTTCACCTTCCTTATAACTGTAAAATATATATGTGTATGTTTAGTGTTAGAGAAAACGTGCATGTTTTCTAAAGGTCTCTCTTGAACGTCACCCAGAATTCTAGCTTGGCTTCCTGAACTCGCCAGGAACTCGCCTTTCATCTCATATTAATCTTGTCCATCTATGAAAAAGAGAAGAGTTTATTCTGTTAACGGCTATAAATCAATCTCAGAATGTGTTACCAGGATGAAACCACTCTCTCCTGCTGCATTATGATGTAACAATTGCAGGCATATGCTTTGTCCTTGGCTGTGATGTAGGGTTCAGCCAGGTGTTGATGGACAGTCGGAAGAGCGAATGAAATGATAGGAGGGACATCCCAGCTTCAAGTGGTTTCAGATTTCACATCCTACGTCAAGGCTAACAAAATATACTACTGTGTCCGCGGGAACCAGGGCTATCGCTCAATGCAAGCCATTTCGATCTACGTGGTCCACAGATCGATTTCTAAGCAAAAATGTCGGTCGGGAACCGGTACTAGAAGCACAGAGGTCCCCTAAACGGGGGACTTTACATCTAACACGGAACCCAAACCGGCTGCTCGCGAGCGCCATCGTGCATAAATGTATTTTGTCCCCCCACACCAAACGCGATCACGACAAACTCTGAACCAATTACATTCATTTGGGGACAGGTCGAAAAGCATTAAACATTTAGCTAGCTAGCTTGTTGTTGCTAGCTAATTTGTCCTGGGACATAAACATTGAGTTGTTATTTTACCTGAAATGCACAAGGTCCTCTACTCCGACAATTAATCCACACATAAAACGGTCAACCGAATCGTTTCTAGTCATCTCTCCTCCTTCCAGGCTTTTTCATCTTTGAACTTATATGGTGATTGGCATCTAAACTTTCATAGTATTACCACGACGACCGGCAACAAAGTTCGTCTTTCAAGTCACCCACGTGGGTATAACCAATGACGAGATGGCACGTGGGTACCTGCGTCTATAAACCAATGAGGAGATGGGAGAGGCAGGACTTGCAGCGTGATCTGCGTCAGAAATAGGAATTACTTCTATTTTAGCCCTTGGCAACGCAGATGCTCATTGACGCGCGCAAGCAGTGTGGGTGCAATGATTGAATAACATAGATTTCTAAATGTATTTTGCAATGCGAGCGGTGTGGTCAGGGTATAAGAGGTTAAAGCGTATTTCAACTGCACTTTCCTGGCATCTTATGTCATGCAGCATACAAGAGGACAAGAGTTCATTCAAATACAATCTGCTCTCTAAAGAAACCATGAAGATGCATGACAAAATAAAAGTGCTCCAGGGATTTAAGAGAATGTTATTTGACTCAATGATATTGAAATATATGTTGCTTGAGTCAGAGAGCACTGTTTTCCTATACTCACGACTGCTGTAGAAGTAACTGCTGGGTTAAATACATAAATGTAATATCAGGTTGTCTGGGATGTAACTTAACTGCACCGTAGACTAAAAAACATTAGGAACACCTGCTCTTCCCATGAAATAGACTGGCCAGGTGAATCCAGGTGAAAGCTCTGATCGCTTATTGATGTCACCTGTTAAATCCACTTAGATGAAGGGGTGGAGACAGGTTAAAGAAGGATTTTTAAGCCTCGAGACAATTGAGACATGGATTGTGTGTGTGTACCATTCAGAAGGTGAATGGACAAGACAAAGATTTAAGTGTCTTTAAACAGGGTATGGTAGTAGGTGCCAGGCGCACCGGTTTGAGTGTGTCCAGAACTGCAGCGCTCCTGGGTTTTTCACGCTCAACAGTTTCCTGTGTGTATCAAGAATGGTCCACCAGCCATAGGACATCCAGCCAACTTGACACAACTGTGAGAAGCATTTGATTCAACATGGGCCAGCATTCCTGTAGGAACATTTTCAACACCTTGTAGAGGTCAAGCCCCAACGAATTAAGCCTGTTCTGAGGGCAAAAACGGGTGCAACTCAATATTAGGAAGGTGTTCCTAATGTTTTGTCCACTCAGTGTATAGAGTGCATAGCATCTTTGTAATTGCACCTTGACACTTTCTTCATTGTGAAATAAACTAAAGACCCATTAGGACTGTTATGAGAGGTCATCAGTGGGTGAGTCAGCTATCCAGTGACACAGAGCCATTGGAGGAGATAACAGGGGCAGGGGAATAACCCCAGGAAAACATAGTGGGAGTTCTAATGAATACTAATCCGCCAAAATTGAGAACACATTATGTAGATACCGTACACAGCCTACTGTACGATCATGATGATTCCAACCACTTTCTTTTTTTTAACATGCTGGAATTGGATCTCTCTATAAGGGACATTTCCTATCTAATTTATAACATCCAATGTGACACTATACTTTCTCTATTCATCTTCATATCAATTTGCGGTGGCTTTCTAATCAGGGATCAGGGGCACAAGACGATTAACATGTGAGCGAAATGACAAATGGAGTGAATTTGACCAGACAACTGGTAGAACACGCTGGAACAAATTCAAATGAGCCATGTTTAAAGTGGGCAACCTGTCTGCCTTAACCACTTTGCTGAGAAGTGGCTCTTGAGGCAATTCAGCCGGTCTCACTTCATCACTAGGGTTCTCGTGTGTCCTGTGCAATATTGCGGCATGGGAGTGAAAGCTAGCTGACACACACACACACACACACACACACACACACACACACACACACACACACACACACACACACACACACACACACACACACACACACACACACACACACACACACACACACACACACACACACACACACACGAGGCCAGGATACTCTGGGACCTGTCAGGATTAAAACACGTAGCAGCGCTCATAAATAGACGGGATAGATCTTTGGTAACCTTGTCCATGTGATTACACTAGTCCTTACAGTAGTCATCACAGTGGCAGGGACATCTGTGGTGGGGCAACTGGTCGTTGAAGGGGACAGAGGACATTCATGAAGGTATCATTTAACAAGAAAATACCAAACAGTATTTTTCATCCTAATCATACAGTTGACTAAAAACTTTATATAGTGGAAAGCGACCTCATCCTGGTAAAAATGGAAACAGTATTTAACAGCAATACGATGAAAACTAGGTCTGGATTATGGATTTCGCCCAGAACCTTCAACCCTTCCTGAGAATAAACCTGCATCCATAATATATTTGATTCAATATCGAGTTCCACCATCAAACTCCTGGCTTGCTGCAATCGCTAGTGCAAGTTCATCTCATGGAGTTCTGTATTGTGGCCAGCTGGTGGCGCTGCAGCAAGCCCAGGTTCCTATTGTAAAGTCCACATGACACCCTGTATAACATCCAGGTATAATATAATAACCATGGCGTGAGGGCTATGCTAGGAGGTACAGGTGATCCTATCATACCACCTGCTGTGGGTGCCGTTAGGTGGGTACCACCCCTGTACAGCATGAAGGTGATCCCATCACCTGTATGGAGGGAGGCTTGCTGAGCCCTCCAGAGGATTACACACAGATAAACAGCCTCTCTGTTTAATTACATTACACCAGATTACACCTGGATCTGACACACAGAAACCAGCAAGCTACTATTGATGACTGTTTTGACTGTCTCAGTAATTGGGGGGGGGGGGGGGGGGGGGGAGTTACTAAGCTGACATATACAATTGTTTTATGATGGTCATACCATGGATCATTTAGCCATTTGATTTAGATATTTAGGACCCCTGTAGGTATAAAAACATAAATCAAAAGTGATTTGATGAAACATTGAATTTGGCCTTACTGCTATTAGCCAATAGAAAAACATTGAATAACACGTTCATACAAGGCAAAACATATCATCAACAACAAAAACATCTAAAGGAAGTATGGTTTGAGTTGTCTGAGATGCATCTGAGCGATATAGGAAAGCATCAAGCAAAAAACTTAAGACACAAACAAAAAGGTTACATGTGTAACCCTGGTCCCCCAAAATGTGATTTATTTGAATAAATATTTTACCGGTCGGTGCCAGGTTACGTTCAGACGAGTCTCGCGAAGCTTGTGGGCGTCATAGAGAAAAACGGAGAACACATTCATGTACGTGAGATAGTTTCAAACCGCTCTGACCAGTGGTGGAAAAAGTACCCAATTGTCATACTTGAGTAAAAGTAAAGATACCTTATTAGAAAATTACTCAAGCTAAAGTGAAAGTCACCCAGTAAAATACTACTTGAGTAAAAGTCTAAAAGTATTTGGTTTAAAATATACTTAAGTATCAAAAGTACATGTAATTGCTAAAAATATACTTAAGTATCAAAAGTAAAAGTGTAAATAATTTGAAATTCCTTATATTAAGAAAACCAGACAGTACCATTTTCTTGTGTTTCAATTTACGGATCGCCAGAGTCACACTCCAACACTCAGACATAACTTACAAACTAAGGATTTGTGTTTGTGAGTCCGCCAGATCAGAGGCAGTAGAGCTGACCAAGGATGATCTCTTGATAAGTGAGTGAATTGGACCATTTTCATGTCCTGCTAAGCATTCAAAATGTAACGAGTACTTTTGGGTGTCAGGGAAAATGTATGTGTATATTCTTTAGGAATGTAGTGAAGTAAAAGTAGTCAGAAATATAAATAGTACAGTAAAGTACAGATACCCCCAAAAACAAATTCAGTAGTACTTTAATGTATTTTTACTTAAGTACTTTACACCACTGGCTCTGATGTTTTCGTGAGAAGGCATCTCCTGGTCTGACAAACACTTCTGTAGCTCTGCCACTTTCCACCGCAGAGAAATCCGACATTGGCGGAAGCGGTGGATTGAGATGCAGCCCATGAAAACAGAAGTCTCTAGTTAAAACAGATGTATTTAGATGCCGTTTATTTTATTATGCTAATTCATTCCATTCATTATTTATTATGCTAAACATCAATGCTGCTTTTGACCATAATAATCTCAAAGATGAGCTTCTCCTACTTCTCTTCCTATCAAAGATAAAGACACCATACTACTCCCACAGAGTGGCACACAGTTTGTTTATCAGTGAGCTGAGCTGGTGGCCGGCCCAGGTGGAACAAACACTGTTTGTATGAACCTGTTATTAAAGCTGCCCTGTTATCAGTCCAGTCCACAGCAATCCTGCCAGGACAGCATCATTTCTCCCTTAAATATGTGCCTTCAGAATGAGGGGCCCTGGGCTAAACACCATCTCCGCCAGGCCTGCCTGCCTCCTCAAACCGATTGCTTCTGGCAGGGAATCAGATAGGAGGGGGAAGTCATTTAGCTCCCTGCACTTCTCTACAAGCACAGGATGGCAGGAAGCATTTCAATCTTAGAGTGAGGTCAAGGGGGAACTCCATACAGCTTTGATAACACAAATCCCAACTCTAATTCCACTCTCGCCCCATTCCTACAGAATTATTCCACTTTCAATGAGGAGTGAATGCAGGCAGAGAGGGATTCAGAAGGCGAACACGCTCCTCAGGTTGAGATCACATACACTTTCCATGTAGAACCCTTTTTGGTTCCAGGTAGAACCCTATGTGGAAAGAGTTCTACCTGGAACCAAAAAGGGTTCTTCAATGGGTTCTCCTATGGGGAGCCTTTTAGGTTCTAAATTGCACCTTTTTTTCTAACACCATGCCCAAACTGGATGTGCGCGTCCATGTGCACCATGGTGCGCAAATTGATTTTGTCCCCCTACACCAAATGCGATCACAACACTTAGGTTGAAATATCAAAACAAACTCTGAAGCAATTATATTAATTTGGGGACAGGTCGAAAAGCATTTAATATTTATGGCAATTTAGCTAGCTAGCTTGCAGTTGCTAGCTAATTTGTACTATTTAGCTAGCTTGCTGTTGCTAGATAATTTGTCCTATTTAGCTAGCTTGCTGTTGCTAGCTAATTTGTCCTGGGATATAAACGTTGAGTTGTTATTTTACCTGAAATGCACAAGGTCCTCTGCTCCGACAATTAATCCACACAGAAAACAGTCAACCGAATCGTTTCTAGTCATCTCTCCTCCTTTGAGGCTTTTTCTTCTTTGGACTTAATATGGTGATTGGCATCTAACTTTCATAATATGGTGTATAACCACAACTGACCGGTAGACCTCAGTTCACCTTTCAATCACCCACGTGGGTATAACCAATGAGGAGATGGCACGTGGGTACCTGCTTCTATAAACCAATGAGGAGATGGGAGAGGCAGGACTTGCACCGCGTTCAGCATCACACATAGAACTGACTTCTATTTTAGCGCTTGGCAACGCAGACGCTCGTTTTCCCGCGCGAGCAGTGTGGGTGCAATGATTGAATAACAGGTATGTGTACGCGAGTGGTGTTGTGGTCAGCATGTAAGAGTGTAGAGGAGGATGGAATAGGTGAGACAGGAAAGAAGGGAAAACTAAAAGGACGTCAGTCTCTTCATCTCACATCAAAATTCCATCCTCTTGGTTGTCTGTGCACAGCAGCTGATGTCTTGAGGCGTCAGGCTTCAAGAAGCAACACCACCAACAGCAGGAGAAGAAATCTCACAGACTAACAGATGCTAAATAATGAACTAATGGTAGTGTTCATACATCTCTCCTCTCTGAATGAATCAAAACAATGGCAAACTATACCAGAATCCCAAACTGTACCACTCAAAAGTTTGGACACACCTACTCATTCAAGGGTTTTTCTTTATTTTTACTATTTTACTACATTGTATTATAATAGTGAAGACATCAAAACTATGAAATAACACATATGGAATCATGTAGTAACCAAAAAAGTGTTATATTTTAGATTCTTCAAAGTAGCCAACTGTTGCCTTGATGACAGCTTTGCACACTCTTGGCATTCTCTCAACCAGCTTCATGAGGGAGTCACCTGGAATGCATTTCAATTAACATGTGTGCCTTGTTAAAAGTTAATTTGTGGAATTTCTTTCCTTTTTAATGTGTTTGAGTCAATCAGTTGTGTAGTAACAAGGTAGGGGTGTTATACAGAAGATAGCCCTATTTGGTAAAAGACCAAGTCCATATTATGGCAAGAACAGCTAAAATAAGCAAAGAGAAACAACAGTCCATCATTACTTTATGATAGGAAGGTCAGTCAAAACAGAACATTTCAAGAACTTTGAAAGTTTCTTCAAGTGCAGTTGCAAAAACCATCAAGCGCTATGATGAAACTGCCTCTCATGAGGACCGCCACAGGAAAGGAAGACCCAGAGTTACCTCTGCTGCAGAGGATTAATTCATTAGAGTTAACTGCACCTCAGATTGCAGCCCAAATAAATGCGTCACAGAGTTCAATTAACAGACACATTTCAACACCAACTGTTCAGAGGAGACTGCGTGAATCAGGACTTCATGGTTGAATTGTTGCAAAGGGAAAGGGAAGAAAGGGGGATACCTAGTCAGTTGTCCAACTGAATGTAATCAACTCAAATGTGTCTTCCGCATTTAACCCAACCCCCATGAATCAGAGCAGTGCGGGGGGCTGCCATAATCAACATCCACGTCTTCGGCGCCCGGGGAACAGTGGGTAAACTGCACTGCACTTGCGTTTTTGCGACTGCACTTGAAAAAACGTTCAAAGTTCTTGAAATGTTCCGGATTGACTGACCTTCATGTCTTAAAGTAATGATGGACTGTCGTTTCTCTTTGCTTATTTGAGCTGTTCTTGCCATAATATGGACTTGGTCTTATACCACCCCTACCTTGTAACAACACAACTGATTGGCTCAAACGCATGAAGAAGGAAAGAAATTCCACAAATTAACAAGGCACACATGTTAATTGAAATGCCTTCCAGGTGACTACCTCATGAAGTTGGTTGAGAGAATGCCAAGAGTGTGCAAAGCTGTCATCAAGGCAACAGGTGGCTACATTGAAGAATCTATAATATAACCATTTTTGGTTACTACATGATTCCATATGTGTTATTTCATAGTTTTGATGTCTTCACTATTATAATACAATGTAGTAAAATAGTAAAAATAAAGAAAAACCCTTGACTGAGTAGGTGTGTCCACACTTCTGAGTGGTACTGTAGACCATAAGGGATTCTGGTATAGTTTGCCATTGTTTTGATTCATTCAGAGAGGAGAGATGTATGAACAATACCATTAGTTCATTATTTAGCATCTGTTAGTCTGTGAGATTTCTTCTCCTGCTGTTGGTGGTGTTGCTTCTTGAAGCCTGACGCCTAAAGACATCAGCTGCTGTGCACAGACAACCAAGAGGATGGAATTTTGATGTGAGATTAGTATTCTGCACTGTAGAAAATTGTAAAAATAAAGAAAAACCCTTGAATGTGTAGGTGTGTCCAAACTTTTGACTGGTACTAGATGCTGAACTCTGGTGTTGGCAGCCTCAGCTTCTCTCTCTGAGGACATTCTGTAGCCATCTTCATGCCTCCCCTCAGAGCTCTCTCAGAGTTTCCAATGCGAGACAAGTGAACGTATTCCCTTCAACCAGACACAAACAAGACCACAACAAGGGCCCCGAACAGCACAAACACTCTCCCTGTCAGTCAGGAGCAGATGGGCGAGGAGGAAGAGACCTTTTATATCATCAACACTCTCTCTGGAATTGAGGTGAGCACCTTTGGTCTGCAGAAAGAGTGAGTGTAGTGATCCGGATCACCTTTGTGACAGCACTCTCCGTTTCTATGGCAACGTGCACACAAGTGATGCTCCAGTTTAAACTGCTTCAACAGGCAGTTTTAGTGAGGGCTTTAGACGACCAAACCCAGCCTGTTCTTTCGCCATCACAAAAATTCTTACATGTAAAGCAAAGGCTTGATCTAGCGAGCAACGTGCCCTCAATAGCTTCCCTGTGGCTCAGTTGGTAGAGCATGGTGTTTGCAACGCCAGCATGGTGTGTGCAACGCCAGGGTTGTGGGTTCGATTCCCACGGGGGACCAGCACAAAAAAATAAATAAATGCATGGTATGAAATGTATGCATTCACTACTGTAAGTCGCTCTGGATAAGAGCGTCTGCTAAATTACTAAAATGTAAAAATGTAAATGTACAGGGGTTATTGGACGTATGATCAGAGATGATAGTCTACTGTATTCAAGAGACTTGAGGGACAATGCAAAGAATCACTTACATCTGCGTATCATGCCATTGAAAGGCGGTAATATCCTCAATGTGATACAGCAAGTGAAGTATCCAACTGCAGTGCTATTCTGTCCTCATCCAGGCATAGGACCCTTAGATATGACAGGTATTTCATTTAAGCAGATTCTCCACAGTTGGAAGGATCCAAAACAGATGTAAAAAAAAAAACGAATGTATCATAGTGATTTAAAATTCCTAGATAGGTTTGAAAGGGCATATCAGCTCAAACCGCACAGCTAGAAAATGAACAACCTCCTCTCTTTGAAGTCCAGACCGCACCAGTCTATCAAATGAAGAAACCTTGGTTCAGGAAATGATCTCACACCGTCACACGATGAATCAGGTGGCAGAGAAAGTAATGACGGCCAGTCAAATGAGACGAAAGACATTGTCGTTTGCGGAGATGAGATAAGATCTGTGTTCTCCTCTGACAAAACAATGTAATTTCATTTTTTTAACCTCGGCAGTAAAGGTTTCACACTTGAAACGAAGGCCGACAACTCTCATACACACCATCCATGGACTGGAAGGCTCTAAGTAGTAGAATACAAGTAATGATGAGATGCTAGCTAGGAGTTATGGATCAATATTCAAGACGGGGCAGCAAATCAACACTTGCCTGGGTCGTTCTTTGTGTGTCTGTTGATCAGTTTATTAGTGCAATATGTGAAGGGCGTGATCCCCCTCTCAGACCCAGACACAAACACACCTCAGCTGAAGGAGTTGCAGAAAGGACTGAGGGCTGGAATCCAAACCCTGCTGGATCAATACCCCAGCCTCCCAAATCATTTTCTCACAGGCCATTGGCTCACATCCCTCCTTTAACAGTTCATTGGTCTATAAATAATTTAAAATGGTGACAGTGCCAAAAACTCTATAATTGTGCATCAAATTGGTGCCTTACCTATCTGTCTAATCAAAAATTGTTTTGTAGCAGCCATAACATAATTCACTGTACTTGTAAATCGGCACAATCCACCATATTTACTCAATTCTTCCTAAAATGTTGTAATTGACTAGAATATTTTTGATGTGCATTGCTCAAAATCAGACTCCAGTGAACTGACCGTAAGTGGCTGGAGGTGATGGCTAGGATTGATGGGATTAATAGCACTTCTGATCATACTACTGCTGCCTCCTGCTCTGGCTGCCTTTTCGCCTCTGTGTTCGTACAGTATGGAATTTCTAGGCTCTTTGTTTTTGCTTCCACTACAGACTCCGTTCATTGCCAAACAGACAGACCCTGACCCTGAACGTCCAAGTAGCGGGAGAGAGGGGAGATTAAGGATGTGCATGGTCTGCAGAACAACCCACCCATAACGCCAGCCCACTGTCCGATCAATACTGTAATCACTTCCTGGTCTCCCATCTAACAGCCTGCCTACGGTGGGCTATCTATTATTCTGTAAAATGGCTCAAAGCCTTTAGCTAATACACAAGGAAAGCTCTCCTGCTTGGACAGAGTGACCGTGACACCCAAACTGACAGTGAGTTGTGTATGGGTGCTAGGACTGCTCTTTTTGGGGTCTCTAACCAGTCCCAGTCCGGCTTTGTATTTAGTCTGCGTTGACTCAGTATTGCAGCAGTGAGAAGTACTGCTCCTGAGCTTAGGTATTGTTTACGGTACAGTATTTTGACATTCTGAGCAGTACTAAGTGGTTGAGCAGTGAGTTCTCTTCCCACCATCATCAGATCCGAACAGCAACCTATGGAAAACCCACTGACACCTCTACCAAAGTAACGCAATGTAACGCTCCGCTACGTCAAGTCAGTCGCCACACCCACAGAAAGGCATTTGATTAGTCACCCAGCCCACAGCACAGCACAGCACATAAATAATGCATCCGTGCAAAATGACTAATGAGGCAATCAATTATGTGACAGCATTCAAAGAGAAACTATTTAAATCCCTTCTCCCAAAATAAATCTGCCTTTTAGTGGACTTTGCCTTGAGAAATTAAGAGTTAAAACGGATCCGATAGTTTTTTGGTTTCATTTATTTGCAGTCAAACCAAATATTCGAAAACAAAAAGTCAATATTGCTTATTTCACATAATTTGCTCGTGACTAATTCTGTTCTTTAGCACTTTATGAATCCCAACAAGATGGAGTAAACAGATGTCATCACTATGATACAGTGTTTAATGAGAAACGGGAATACTTTTGGTGACAGATATGCTCCTTCAGCAGCCCTATGTCTGGCGCTCACGTTCCTCAACCACAAGTAGCACTAATTAGCGTTAGCGATCTAATGACCCACAACATGATGGGTGATGAAGTGAGAGCAGGCGCAGGGCTGTGCCGGGCTGGTGACAGCGGGTGATGATGTCAGAGCAGGCTGGAGGGCGGCGAGGTGAGGGTGTGTCGGCTCTTTAAGGTTCTGCGGGGCACCAGAACAGCCCAGTCTGGCTCTGCCACAGAACCAATTAGACTGAGAGGGGCAGCTGTAGCCCTGCTGTCAGCTAGATGAACTCTGGTTCAGACTTACCCCGAGATTGACGGCTAACACGGGTGGAGAGAGTGGGATGGGGGGGGGGGGGGGGGGGAGAGACTGATTTCAAATTTTTGCCTGCTGCTGCTCTACCCTCAATGAATGCAAAACACTTTGGGTAGACAGGCTGGAAGACAGGCTGGGAGGCAGGCTGGCAGACAGGCTGGCAGGCACTGCTCCTGTGTAGGTAAATTGAGAATAGTCTCTTGACTTTTCTCACATCCCATTTTGCGAGGTTCCGTGTATAGAGTCAAACACCACGGATGTGAGGATGTCATCACGGTGATCATGACTGACCAAACAGAGCATTGGGCAGCGCAGTTCAGAAAGGTCCTACTGTGCCCGGAGGGGAGGAGAACGTAGCAGAGCTGCCCAGACTGATGTGTAAGCCTGCCTACCGTTCCAAAATGAAGGGAAGGTCCTGTAGAGGACGCAGAGCTCACTGCCATGGCAACAGGCAGCTGTCAGTCAAACAGGGGCCGCCTATAGCTACTCTACTGTGTGTCTACAACTGACAGGGCAGAAGAGGGCGTCATGGGGGGGGGGGCTCAGGTGACAGGATGCGCCTCATGGGGGGGGAAACGGGTGCAAGTCAAGATAGTGGGTCTACGGGACACAAAGCCAGGGCAACAGGTAGACAATTAGTCAACTTGACTGCTACAAGACGCTTCACTTAACATTGAACTGCTACTAACTTCTCACCCAGATAATCAGCAGTCCATTCATGGCAGAAGGCCCCTGCTCATCCATCACCCGTACAGTTTTATATTGTTGAGCTGCAGAGAAACTGACTGCGGGCTAGCAATCTTTCACTCCGGCTTGCATACGATCGGGCCGAGGAGGAAGGCGATGGCCTTTTGCCGAATTACATTCTCTTTAATCAATGACACCGCAGCGTCTCAGACAAATATCTCGGGGAGAACGGCGAGGGGGCTCTATATTCATCATGTATGTGTGTGATGTGACTAAAGGATGAGCCAAATCCATCACTATGTCAAGTCCCGGCGAACATCTAGCAAAACAAGAACAGAAAAGGAATGAGACGATTCAGGGGTAAGACAAACTGTAAAGATGAATTATCAAACGGTCCAAGGCAAACCAGGGGATACATGTGGATTGTTGGACTACTTCCTTCTATAGAACTTCCTCACATATTATACATATAGAGTCCCTTCTGATGTAGGAAGGAGATCATTATGTTCAGGAAATAACTGTTTAGAAAAGGCAATGGAAAGCATTGTGACTGAAACAAGCATTTTCCATACATATTGAAGACGGAGAAAAAAATAATACAATGCATTAGCTCATGGCCAGACTCCCCTCTACAACAACAATGAAGATAGGCAGTGTATTTCCATATTGGAGACAATTTCCAGCATGGATGTGCACTGTTGGGTACTTGGCATGATATTGGGGCCTTGGGTTATGCGTACTGTAATCCGTGAGCCGGTCCGAGTCACATTATGGCCATATCTGCAGAGCTGATGCTGTCATAGCGGGGGTTGGGGCTAATGAAAGCTCACTTGAATTGACAGTTTAAAAAGACTGAGAGCCCATTACATTATTTATGCTTCCCTTTGAACGCGGTGACATTCAATTATTCAAACATCGACATTTGGGGACGATTCCGTTTTGTTTGACTTTTGTCTCTCCCAGGTCCTGCATAGAGTTACTTCGCTCATAGCTGCCCTGTCAGTGCCCGTTCCCTGGGAGAAGCTATATCATCTCCAGAAAGAAAGAAAAAACACTCTAGGACTACATGAGATACCTGCAAACGTCATTTTAACAGTCCGTAAAAGAAAGGATGGAGCAGAAGTCAACTGATGTAACAGAGCACATTAACTCTCTCAAGTCCTCTCTTAGTTTGCTTGCTTGGATTTCAACTGATGTAACAGAGCACATTAACTCTCTCAAGTCCTCTCTTAGTTTGCTTGCTTGGATTTCAACTGATGTAACAGAGCACATTAACTCTCTCAAGTCCTCTCTTAGTTTGCTTGCTTGGATTTCAACTGATGTAACAGAGCACATTAACTCTCTCAAGTCCTCTCTTAGTTTGCTTGCTTGGATTTCAACTGATGTAACAGAGCACATTAACTCTCTCAAGTCCTCTCTTAGTTTGCTTGCTTGGATTTCAACTGATGTAACAGAGCACATTAACTCTCTCAAGTCCTCTCTTAGTTTGCTTGCTTGGATTTCAACTGATGTAACAGAGCACATTAACTCTCTCAAGTCCTCTCTTAGTTTGCTTGCTTGGATTTCAACTGATGTAACAGAGCACATTAACTCTCTCAAGTCCTCTCTTAGTTTGCTTGCTTGGAGGGAAATAGTCCAGCACAGCATCAGTTGAAATCCATTTTTTTTATTAATGAAATTGGAGTGAATTAACTATAAATACTCTAGTCTAGTCTTAACAGCCCAAGTATGAGTCATCATAATATGAATGCCCTCTCTCTTTATGTAGTGTTGTGTCTCTCTTGTTGTGATGTGTGTTTTGTCCTATATTTATATTGCTTTTTTTATTTTATCCCAGGCCCCCGTCCCCGCAGGAGCCCTTTTGCCTTTTGGTAGGCCGTCATTGTAAATAAGAATTTGTTCTTAACTGACTTGCCTAGTTAAATAAAGGTTAAATAAAAATAAATAAATACAATTGCTGTGAAAAGATCCTGCCTCACTGTATTTCAGCAGGCTCCTACAGCAGAGACTTGATTTCCCTTTTGACTCTTGCCCTGGTTTTAAAGGAGGTGAATGATCAGGGGTCAGGGATTAGAGATCAGGGGTAATACCTGTGCGTCCATGAGCAGGTGCCTCATCAGGGCCATGGACTTCTTCAAGGTGTCTCTCTCTCCGGGCATGAAGGCCTCGTCCTCCCGGGACAGAGTGCCGGGCCTGGTCACCATGAAGTGGACTATCTGGTCATTCAGACTGTTCAGAGACTGGACCGCTAGGAGAGAGTGAGACAGAAAGAGAGAGAGAGAGAGAGAGAGAGAGAGGGAGGGAGGGAAGGGAGTGAGCGAAAAAAAAGGTTCAGGGCCATGCATATTTAATTTGACTCACACACACACACACACAAAAGACACACAACATTTACAACAATAAGACTGTCTGCCTTTCCATCCATTGCCATGGTGACCTGTCAGCTCAACTGATTTCCCTCACTCTGGCTTTGCTTTCCCATCTTCTCCCTCCCTGCCCTGGCTGATCTCCCCCATTTGCATTCTGAGTGCTGAGCTATAATCGCTCCCATCCCCATGGCCACAGCTACAGCACTGCTCCCTCCACTGGTCTCCTCTCAGCATTAATCCCTTTCTCTCAAGTCACCATGGGGGGGGGGGCATCATTAGAGTAAGTCCATTACCGGCACACAAATCTCACTCCAGCCCATTTGCTGCATTTGTTCATGCTGTAAGCTCCGGCGATCATGCAACCCTTTGTTTTTCAGCCACTAAAGTCGAAGCAACAATATGTGCAGCACTTCGAAACTAACACACCATGTTCACTTCATAGAGACCTAACCGTGGAGGCTGTAAATGCTCCATTAACCTCTCTGGCCCAAGCCCCTGTGATGGGAGCACTAATGTGACCACGTCCTGTATGATGGATAATGACGGTCTTCACTTCAATAGGCAGCTGTGCAAACCACACAGGCTATAGTAGCTGTCTAGGGGTGAGAGGAGGAGGAGGTTGTGCTTGTCTAAGCAGGTCAGCACATCAGACATTAGAGCAGATGACATTTGACCTTGTGGTGGGAGGCCACAATGAGGTGGTGAAGAGGAGGGTGACCTGCAGAGTAGGTTGAGAGGTCAGCGTAGGGAAGTGGAACCAAGGGACACTGGTCACGTGTGACCCCGTCACCGATGACAGCCAAGGTCAGTCTATCAACACAATGATGAAAGATTTATGCTCCCACCTTTCAGCATTCCATTGAACTGCAACAGCTTCACACAGCCAGGGAGACATGTTTATGAGCACACAGCCCCGCAGGCAGGAAGTGGCACACATCAAATCAGAGGCAGGGAAAAATGTAATGTTTATGGCACCGGTTGACGAATGGATTCTAATTTGACATTCAACATTTACGAGGTGTACAGTACCTCTTTCTGGCTGAAAGACGGGCGGCGGGCAGACCCACTGCAGTGTAATAAAACGCTGCTGTTGAAAACGACATTCTGCCAGACGTGGAGAACAGACACGCCTTCAGCTGTACTTTGTATTTCCATTCAATGCATTCTGTCAATGACAGAGAGAGAGAGACAGCTCAGCTCAAAAAAGCAATTCTATAACAATCCAACTTCAATATGGAAAAATAGAGTGAAAATGCAGTTCTCAAATAGGTTTCCACTATTCACATAGAAGATAAACAAGCTGAAGGTAGGTTATTACAAAACCATCTTAGAATAATACTCCACTTCTCTTCTTTACTTCAAGTAAAGTTTTGTAACAACCTCTAGACTCATAAGGCCGGTGGCTCCTTCCATTTGTGTAGCTCCAGGGTACACAACTCCGGTCCTTGAGGGCCACAGGGTCTGTTGGTTTTTCATTCTACGCTTTTGATAAACGACTGTTTACATCTGGGAAAACAGATGTGTACACTCTCTGGGAAATCACTAACATGAATTGATCCATTAAGTTCCCGGTAGAAATGAAAACATGGGCGGCCCTCAAAGGACTTGGCGAGGTGCTCTCCTGCACACGTTCCTAGCTTCACATGTAATCATATTCACACAGCAAGTGCAAAGCAGACAAGGAATTAGCATGGAAATGAATACACGCCCCTTTATTCTACAGAGAGTACAACAGTAGAGGAAATGTCAACGCTTGTTTTCAGATCAATGATTGAATACCTTGCCTAAGCATTCAAATCACCTGGAGAGCTGACCATGTGTGAACTCAAGCATTCGATAAGCATAACTGAGAGAAATGTTATCACTGCCCTTTCTCAGCAAGCGCTACATAGCTTATATCATTATAAATATAGGGAAATGTCTAGTCCCTTCACTATTTGCTCAAGCATACATCTTTAAAGTCAATAGCGTTTTGTCTTTCAGAAAGCCCTCTGAAAAAGGCCTAATTGATGTTCCTTGTATTATAACAAGGGTATTTTTATATCCAAATATAGACATTAAAGCTACCCATTTGCACACTTTTCAGTAATTTTACCTCAGCATTTTTTTATACAAAATCTCCTCTTTTTTTTTTTTTACATAAATGTTCCTTAAGGATCAACTGGATGGTCAATGAAATCACCAAAGCATTGTTGGGTTAGTGTCAGTCTAGTACTCCTCCACATGGCACATATACACATGTACTTCAAAGTACTACTTAAGTAGTTTTCTGTACTTTCATTTACAATTTATATTTTTGACAACTTTTACTTCACTACATTCCTAAACAAAATTATGTACTTTTACATTTTTCCTGACACCCAAAAGTACTCCCTGGCACACTTATCAAGAGAACATCCCTGGCTCTGATCTGGCGGACTCACTAAACACATGCTTCGTTTGTAAATTATGTCCAAGTGTTGGAGCGTACCCCTGGCTATCCGTAAATTAAAAAAACAAGGAAATGGTACCGTCTGGTTTGCTTAATATAAGGAATTTGAAATGATTTATACTTTTACTTTTGATACGTTAAGTATATTTAAAACCAAATACTTTTCTTCCATTAGGATTTTACTGGGTGACTTTCACTTTTACTTGAGTCCTTTTCTATTAAGGTATCTTTACTTTTACTCAAGTATGATAATTGGGTACTTTTTCCAGCACATGTGAAACAGATGAGGGGAGCTCATTACAGGGTTTGTAGAGCCACTCAAAAGACACAATGGCATCAACAATGAACTGTAATGAGACCAGTCAACAGCAGAATCATAGAACTGAAAGAAAACAGTTAACTCTTATTCATGTAATAGCTCTAGAGGGGCATTTCGCACTTCATTTCTGTGTTTTGTGATGTTTGTTAAAATACCAATCTGCATAGTGTTTCCTATGGGAGCCAGATTTGTTTCGCTACGGTGTAATAGCAAAACTAACCAATTTAAAAGGTAATGATTGTGGTTTTTCACCCAATCCTTCTTATCCAGCCCTGCAATATAGATAAATAAGAATATTCTGCTGGTGCAGAGAAATAAAGATGAGTGTTTCAATTCTTCAGCAGCTTTGGGGATCCCTCCCTGCCTTGGTGCTGTGGTACAGTCTCAGAAGCCTGTCTACTGCCAAGGCAATTTAAAAGAAGTTCTAAGGACTTCCCTGCAAACAATAATGAGTCGTTAGGACGTCCCAGAGACGTCACAAAACGTTGCCTAAACTCATCAGGACGTTGTGTTAAGGTCCCCATGGAGGTTTTCGACTAGTTCCCAGTTTGTGCCGAGGATGTTTTTAGGACGTTCTTGGGACATTGTGTCACGGTCCCCTGGAGGTTCTCTCTAGTTCCAGGTTTGTGCCGAGGTTGTTTTTAGGACGTTCTTGGGACGTTGCGTCATGATCTCCTGGAGGTTTTGTCTTTTTTTGTGTGCCTGTTTTGCATGTTATTTTGGCATTCATTCATGTCACATATCAGTTTGCAAACAACGTAAAAAGAATTTGGTCCCTCTATCTCATGTATTTCTTATTCATCATTTTAGGAAATGTTGGAATGATTTCATTGTTTTGCTTACTTCGTGTATTATAACTAGCTCATGTGCTTTTCTTCACGAGGAGGGGATTCTATATCATGTTGTTGGGTCTGTAACCATATTTGCCAGTGACAGTCTCTTCCCATTTAAAAAAATTATAATTCATCATAAAATTCAGTAATAGACCCATGTAATTCCAGATGATATTGCGAGAGTTGTTGTGTTCGTGAAATGCGTTGTCTGTGCACCGGTATATGGTCTATAAAAGTGGATCCTTGTGACTGTGTTTTCCTTCCTTTTTAGACCACATTGGCCTAATAAAATAATAACGTTGTATAGTTGCTTTGCTGGCATGTATCTAAAAAAAAATGGGTTGAGTTTGCCCCACCAAGATTTCCATAGTGGTCATGGTCCCCCTGTAGGTTTTGTCTTGTTCCCAGTTTTTCCCGGGGACATCACCCGATGGTCTCGGGTGGCAGCGTAGCCTATTGGTTAGAGCGTTGGACTAGTAACCGAAAAGTTGCAAGATCGAATCCCTGAGCTGACAAGGTACAAATCTGTCGTTCTGCCACTGAACAAGGCAGTTAACCCACTGTTCCTAGGCCGTCATTGACTTTCCTAGTAAAATAAAGGTTAAAAAATATATATATTTTTTAAATAAATGTAAAAAAAATTCTAGCTAGGGCAGACAGACCATAGTTTCATTACACATCCCCCCCTTGTTACTGTTGCCAAGCCCATCGAGGCTCTGATTGGTGACACTCTGATCCATTCACAGCTCTTTGTCTTTTGGCAATGCTAACAGTGCTTTTAACACACATATTTGACACAATTTGACATACATTACATTGTGGGTCACAGGATTCCGATCTTCCAGCTACCCCACTATGTCTGTATCAATGACTGATTTCACCTGTAGGTCCTATTCCTACACTTTGCACATCAAGGTAAATGTCAGCTATGTTAAAAACAATTATATTTATCATAGTGATTCCTTGAGTAACATTCAAGCCCCACCAACATTAGAAAACTAAACAAAAAACACAAACTCAAAATGCTGAAATAAGTCAATGAAATCAATGAGAGAAGTCAGATTAACTGATCATTAAAATAGCAGTGCAGTTGGCACTCTTTTGTGCAGAGATGTGTTATAAGTAATTGTGTAGGGAATTCTGGAATTCTACAGCCTTTGTGGCACAGCAGAAAGATCAACAAACCCCAAATGCAGAGGTTGTGTGTTTAAATCCCAGGTGGGGTCATATTGATATTGTCAAATGTAAACATACTGTCATTGATTTAAGATTTGTACACTATTTTAGCTGAACAGTGTACAACTTACCTTAAAACCAGATACCATTTCATTACTTATAATGGTTTGGGACACCTGGAACAATCAGGGGAGCTTCAGGGGACATTGACACAACGTCCCAAGGACGTTCATGGGAACAAGAAAAAGGTCCCCCAGAAAACATTCCCTTGGGACCATCACACAGCGTTCCTACAATGTTCTCAGAACGTCAGACGGATAACGTCACACCAAAACCCTTAAAGGACCTAATTGGAACGTCGCTGAATGTCCTCAGGACGTCTCCTGTTTGCTGGGATCACACTTCAAACCTCAGGCCCAGGGCTGCATCAATGGATGAGAGGTCTCCAAGGTTCTGAGACCACCAAGAGAATGCCACTCAGCTGCGTCTCAATTGCACCGATGCCAGGAAAGCACCCAACACAATTATGTTGGGAGAACAAAGCCTGTATTGAATCTAAACTAAAGGCTATACAGTAACATGATCTGTTACTTTCAGAAAGAGGAGAAATTGAGGCTCATTTTGAGGCTTTGGAAAGCTTGCAACTGTAATGCTAATTGTAAAGCTGCTCAAACACAGGCATTTGGACAGATCCATTATAGTTCAGAGGTTTGCTTTGCATAAAATAACCCAATCCCGCACGGTATCTAACAGCGTCCACACAGGCCTGTAATTTTATTGTTTGCCACATTGTTCTGCTTCAGTATCCATGGAAGGGTGCAATTCATCCCCTGACTGTCTATGCATCTAAATTCTCCAGAGAAATTGGACACTTTTCTCAAAACCATGCTCCAAACAATATATCTAATTGAGAGCTAAAGTGTCCCCTTAGAGATAGAAAGAATCAAATAGACTTTGTAGATCTCTCAAAGAATAACTGCATTTATTCTGCAAAAGTAAATCCTTGCTGCAATAGGGATAGCTGCCAAAACCCTACTATGCATTGACCACAGTGCTGGCTCCAAAATCTTTCCTTTCTGAGGATAGAATGACAAATACTTCACCTTGGTAAGCCTCATTCCATGGTCCCCCAATTCCTCAGAAAGCAACTGATCCTGTCACTCTCAACATTGATGTGTGACTGTGTGACAAAGATGATGCTTAGCAGATGGAGATGTGTGTGTGTGAAGCTTAGATTTGCTCTATTTTGTGGGTGGAGAAGGATATAAAAACACAGCACTGACAGCCACTGGATTCAGGAGGCTGATCTAAAAAAGGAACTAAACAAGGTTCTGGAATTCTGTGCGTCATTGTTTGTGTTGCACAGAATCAAGAATATGAAGAGTCCACAGGCCTCAGTTTATCCAAAACAAACACCCAGACTGGCATACAGACTGGCATACAGACTGGCAGACAGACAGACAGACATGCAGGGCTTGGGTTCCCCTGCTTCGCTCTGCTCCATGCCTACCAGCTTGCAGAGATTCCTTGTGTCCTTATCAGATGTGTGATTCCTATGGCGCAACAGTCTTGTTTTGGTTTGTGTAGAACAAAACCTTCTGTTCCAATCACCAGCTCAACACAACACTTCAAATGTGTTGCAAAGCGACAAACGGGAAACACTCACATACTCTATACAGACCACAATATACTAAAACGCACACCGCTGACACTCGCACATGAACAAATCATATTAATAAATCATAGTATACATCTACTATCGACACATCCTTTACTAATGAGGAACGTTTATTTTTTTTAAATACACACTGTAAGTGTTTGTTGTAATGTTAGGGAACAGCACTAGCAGCATAAGCCTAGTGTTGACAGCCCAGCATACACAGCAGAGGCTTTAGTGGAGCTGACTTTAAGGTGCAAAGACGTGCTCGTATACAGCCGAAATCTGGTCCTTACAGGGGTTTACATAGAAAACTCTTGAATGAGCTATACATGTACTTCTGGTTATATTTGAATGATATACAGTCTTCTTAGAAACTCAGTCAACTATTTATGAATTATTGGCATTTGTTCATGTATTTCTTAACATCAGCGGATACATGTGTATAAACCATTTGTTACGTTAAGGACCTTCAAATTGCAATCATATTGCACTTAAACGATGAACAACCTTATTCAGTAAAATAGGAGCTTACCCGTGCATGTAGAGAGCAGTTGGGTCTTACTGCACCACAATGGGTTTGGAACCTAGTCTGGACAACCAATCCTCTCAATGGAGAAAGGGAAATGTGATCTTGACAAACCATTTCTGTATGGATCTCGCTTCGTGCACGGGGACATTGTCATGCTGAAACAGGAAAGGGCCTTCCCCAAACTGTTGCCACAAAGTTGGAAGCACAGAATCGTCTAGAATGTCATTGTATGCTGTAGTGTTAAGATTTCCCTTCACTAGAACTAAGGGGCCTAGCACGAACCATGAAAAAACAGCCCAAGATCATTATTACTCATCCACCAAACTTTACAGTTGGCACTATGCATTGGGGCATATAGCGATCTCCTGGTATCTGCCAAACCCAGATTCGTCCGTCGGACTGCCAGATGTTGAAGCGTGCGTGATTCATCACTCCAGAGAACAAGTTTCCACTGCTCCAGAGTTCAATGGCGGCGAGTTTTACGCCACTCCAGCCGACGCTTGCCATTGTGCGTGGTGATCTTAGGCTTGTGTGCGGCTGCTCAGCCACAGAAACCCATTTCATGAAGCTCCCGACGAACAGTTATTGTGTTGACTTTGCCTCCAGAAGCAGTTTGGAGCTCTGTAGTAAGTGTTGCAACCGAGGACAGATGATTTTTACTCACAACACGCTTCAGCACTCGGCGGTCCCATTCTGTGAGCTTGTGTGGCCTACCACTTTGGGGCTGAGGTGTTGTTGCTCCTAGACGTTGCCACTTCACAATAACCGCACTTACAGTTGCCCGGGGCAGTTTTAGCAGGGCAGAAATTTTACAAACTGACATGTTGGAAAGGTGGCATCCTATGACAGTATCACTTTGAAAGTCACTGAGCTCTACAGTAAGGCCATTCTACTGCCAATGTTTGTCTATGGAGATAGCATGGCTGCGTGCTCAATTGTATACACCTGTCAGCAACGGATGTGACTGAAATAGCCTAATCCACTAATTTGAAGGGGTGTCCACATACTTTTGTATAAATAGTGCATCTCAAAGACATCTTTTATTTGAAATTTCACTGTAAAAGTCTGATAATCTTATTTTCTTATATGTATTGTTTTCACTGAGCCATACAGCTGTGTCTATTCAATTCCAATCCACTGACCACGTTCTGCATTCTATCAACATTTTTGTAACCAAGGGAGTGAAAAACAAGAATTGCATTTGCATATTTTAAATTGTTTTATTTTACTTCTTGATGTACTGGAGACTCAAATGGCAACGCAATCTATCCTCTTCAAGTCTTCCCTATATTCCTTAAACATGTAGCAGTATACATTGAATGTGATTAAATGTGTATAAAACTGAAATGTATCAAAGCATTTCAAGTTCAGCAAATAAATACTAAAGTAGCTCCCTTAGTTTCCCTTGTGGGGGTCCAACTAATTATACTGATAGTTATTCAGCCCTTTCAGCACTCACCCACGATAAGCCCACAAAGACACCCGCCCACTCCTACTCTCAACAATGAGGGCTGATGAAAAAAAGGTTTATCCCTCCTTCAAGAAACTCAAAAGTATTTCAACAGGCGCAGTAATCAAAATTCAAATGAAGGCGAGAAGAAGGGGAAAAAAACTCCACTTACATTTCTAATGAAACTTTTACAGCATATCTCAGTGCTGGTTGCTATGGTGACGGTAGAACCAGAACCTACATCCTCCCTTATGCACTCTTGGGTCTTGATGCCAGCAGGAGCAGGCAGCACTGGCACTGCAACACTTCCTTATCCTCGTACTATCACAACATAACTAAAGCCATAGCATTTACACACGTTTTGAGGATCACGCCAATCCAGTCTCTCTTGAACAGCAGTAGTAGTTCAGTGTTCACGTCCAACGCACAAGGTTAAAACCCCTGTCACATCTTGTAGAAGTCATCAGCTGTGCTCAGCCCTCAGTGATGTTAAATATTCACGTGATACAGCCCACTCAGTCAGCAGGGTTCTGCTTGAATAGGAAATACATTAAAAAGCTATGCTTTAATCATGCTAGGGTGCGTTCAGGTGAGGACCCGACATTACAATATTCTAGCACTTCTCTCTGGGTATACAACCCCTTTGGCAAAAACTGGTTGAATCAGCGTTGTTTCCACGTCATTTAAACCATAACAACCTATGTGATGATGTTGAATCAATGTGGAAAACTGATTGGATTGGCAAAAAGTCATCAACATAAGGGCATTTTGTCTTTTTTTCAAATCAAATTGTACTTGTCACATGCGACGAATACAACAGGTGTAGACTTTACCGTGAAACGCTTACTTACAAGCTCTTTCCAAACAACGCAGAGTTAAAAAGTACGCTTAACCTAAATCCAAGGACATGGTGAAACGTTTTACTGAATTCACGTTAGTTGACAACTCGACCAAATGTAAATCAACACTAGACGTTGAACTGACGTCAACGCCCAGCGGATAGGCACGCACAGAACTCCTCAACCTGATGTGCAAGCAAAAGAGAATACAAGTTCACAGAAGTGGATAGCTAAGACTAAATCAAAGCTTGCACCTTGATATGTCATGACTTTTCTACATTTGTTTTAAGTATGATCAAATTCTACATGGTAAGCAGATTGAATTGCTTAAACAATTCCTGGGTGATTTCAGAGCATACCAGTATAGCTGTCACTATGATTCAACAACATTTCCTTCTGTAAAATGTCAACCAATGGCCCCCAGACCCGAAATTCCACAAATAAGAGTTTGACCTATGAGGCTTGACCTCTCTCTCTATCTGTCAGATTTATCCTTAAAAGGTCAACAGACAGTTGGTTCTGGTTAGCTTTGTGGGATTTATTACTATGTTTTGTTGTTACTGACCTGTTGTTCCAGCAGGTAGCAGGTAAACCTGGGGGAAGGTGAGTTGGGCCCTTAAATAGTCTGTGCACTGCATCATTTATTTCAGCATACACTCCCGTGTGCAGAGATTCCGCCTGACTTTTACAAATCAACACTGCCACCATCTGGTAGTTCTGTGGCATGGTAGGCTACTATATGAGCATGGGCGTGGTGTAAATCATCAAATCTGGTCTATTTTCAAGGGCTTGTTGATCAAATAGTAGATCAAAGCGAAATATAACATCATTTCAATTTAAAACAGACTGACATCAACTATCGCATGCATTACAAATCAAGACGTCAGATCCACCTCAATATCTGCCACACAATCCCTCAGGCAACCGTCCAGTGAAACCTACGTCTCCAGACGCGGGCGTTATCGCAGAGAGTCAGCATTTGGGTCTCCTAAGGTTGTGCTTAGAGACAGCAGTAGGACCGAGCTGTACAGAACAGGATGCTGAGTGAAAAAGCGGCAGGAGCAGAGCAGCTCGAGGCAGCCTGGAGGAGAGTGCCCTCCACAGGCCCATCGTGGCTTTGATCAGTGTGCCTGCCACCTAGTCAGACAACCCAGTGAGCAGCACTAGGAGCAGGCTCGGATTCGCCGCTTTCAGTCTTGAGCTTTAGACGGAGCAGCACATTAAAAAGTCTCCTTTGGCCCTTTGATAATATGCCAAAGGTCTGGCTGCATGCTCCGCACTACCTGGGCTGGAAGAGCTTTTAGTATTATTACACTCACGTTAGTGTGCATCCACTCAGGCCCAGAAAGCCCACAGACTAATTGAAATGAATGACAAATGAGTGTGGTGAGGAGTCTCTCATCGAGAAGACATGTACTGAGAGGGAAGTGAGAGGAGCGTCTGTCTGGTTGTACAAGAGGTCAGGTGTCTCTCATCGAGAAGACATGTACTGAGAGGGAAGTGAGAGGAGCGTCTGTCTGGTTGTACAAGAGGTCAGGTGGTAGGGAAGGCCAACTTAACGATCTGGACCGATCCTCAGCCGAAGGTCAGCTAACATTAGCATCCCCCATCCTTATGCTGCCCGCCCACAACACAACACAACACAACACAGAGCCTACCAGCCCAGAAGCATAACGGAAACTCGGTTCCAACAGTCTGTTTTACTCTACTATATATGAAAGACAAAAGATGAAGAAGAAATGTCGGAAGGATGGGAGTGGCACATGCTGAAGGAAAGAGAAGAAAATAGACATCTGTGTGTTTCTTCCAGCTGAGAAGAAGAAAGCGTATGAGGATAAGGGCTCTTCTCTTTGAGAAGTCAGGGTAAATAGAGCTTGTTAGAGAGGACCCATAGGAACTACACAGCTACAAAGACACCACCAATGTAATCAGGCACATCAAATTCAGTGGCTGAATTAGGGTCCTTTGGAGAGTCCGGACTATGGGGAGAATACGTGACGAGCCTGCTGCCAATTAGGCCCGTTTGTGTCTCAGACCCTGTGTCTTGTTTGTGTTTGTCATTCAGGGGAAGAAAGTAGGGTAGAGGCAGATCTGTTCCTAACTGTGCAGCAGGAAGGAACACTGTCTGGTAGCTAGCAACTCTTCACAACCTAAAATAAGGCTATTGAGAAAACATTTTAGATCTCAGAATTACTCAAATAGTGCACATTGGGACCCATTACACCCACTTTGAAGCTCAAAATCCAATTTCGTAACCATGAAAGTTGATTATATGTAATTCAAAAAGGTAGAAAAGTGTTAGCAAAAACTTGGTTATACTGTTTTTATTATATAAGGCTACCAGGTTTATATGAGGCCATACTGTGGTAAACAGACCCAGAAATTCAAAGGCAACTCAAACCAAAGCATACTGAGCTTGACAGTCCCGAAGAAAAGTTAAAGAGCACTCACATCCTTCATACATCAAACATTCCAAGCTCTCCACACGCATGCACAGACAGCTCCGTATTCACGTCTGCTAACAGTGAGATCAGGAGAGGAGTGGAGAGAGGAATGCAGCTTAATGATGCTGACAGTATCTCTCCTACTGAGTGCCTCCTGAAGAGCCTATTACTGATTGGATCAGACAGGTTATGCCCGTCTGAAAAGCACAGATAGGGTCTTGATCCTGTGGTCTTGATCTCCAGACCACTGCAAACCATGTAAATGCAGTTTTGGTCTGGGTCTGGTGCTCGGTGCCCAATGTCTTAGTCTAGGTAAAATAATAATAATATATATATATATTTTTTTAATAATGTATGTCATGACAGGACAATTAAACGTGGCTTTCAGATAGTTATTTTTGGCCGCCCGTGAGAGTAAATGTCATTCCAGTTCATCTGTTCTGTTGTACATATCACATGACCTGTTAAGGTTGAACACTGACACTTTTGTAGCTTTAATGAGGCGTACACAAGTGTATTTAGTTCCGCAAGAGCCTATCCATATCCCAATGTTGGGATAGTTACCACTTTGTTACAATATCTAAATAATAATGTTATCAATTTTGTATTAAAACATGTTATGTGCAAAAATATTAAAAGGAACATTTGCATTTGCAGTGCACCAACTTAACATGATGAACAGGAATTACATTTAATCTCATGGGTGGCCAAAAATACCTAACTGAAAGCCACGCCCCTGATAGGCTACGCCTCCTGGAAATAACCTATGGATTACATAAAAAAAAGACCCAGCTGCTGGGTCAACCCAACATGAAAGTGAATAAAAACCCAACTGATGGGTAAATGAACCCATGTTTGGGTAATTCAAGCAACCCAATTGGCTGGGTTAGAATAATATATTTACCCAGCACTGGATTACTAAATAACCCAAACTGAGTTGTTTTTAACCCAGATTAGGATGGTCAGTCATGAAGGGCAATTTCCAACCTCCTCCTTTTCAACTCTGCAACAACTCAGCTACTACAAATAAAGTATAGTGGTGTCACGGCTGTCATTTTATAAACTGTTATTGTTAACACTTTACTTGACACCCAGCATCATAATCTGTTATGACAACGGTCATAACCATTTCATAATATGTCATAACCTGTTATATAGTCAAAACACTGTCATAGGACATATTTAGGCCTGTTGTGACATATATTGCATTATGCTATGGCTGGTTATGACACCTACATCAGTGTCAAAACACAAAACTTAACACAAAAGGCAAAACATTCCATTACACCATAGCCTATTTGTGAACAGTATGTTTGTTATATACACTACCGTTCATATACTGGCAGCTTGATTAAATAGTACCCGCAAACCACCAGTCTCAATGTCAACAGTGAAGAGGCGACTCTGGGATGCTGGCATTCTAGGCAGAGTTGCAAAGAAAAAGAAAAAGAAAAGATTACGATGGGCAAAAGAACACAGACACTGGACAGAGGAATTCTGCCTAGAAGGCCAGCATTCCGGAGTCGCCTCTTCACTGTTGTTGTTGAGACTGGTGTTTTGCGGGTACTATTAAATGAAGCTGCCAGTTGAGGACTTGTGAGCCATCTGTTTCTCAAAGTAGACACTAATGTACTTGTCCTCTTGTTCAGTTGTGCACCGGGGCCTCCCACTCCTCTTTCTATTCTGGTTAGAGCCAGTTTGTGCTGTTCTGTGAAGGGAGGAGTGCACAGTGTTGTACAAGATCTTCAGTTTCTTGGCAATGTCTTGCATGGAATAGCCTTAATTTCTCAGAATAAGAATAGACTGACGAGTTTCAGAAGAAAGGCCTTTGTTTCTGGCCATTTTGAGCCTGTAATCGAACCCACAAATGCTGATGCTCCAGATACTCAACTAGTCTAAAGAAGGTCAGTTTATTGCTTCTTTAATCAGAACGACAGGTTTTCTAATGATCAATTAGCCTTTTAAAATGATAAACTTGGATTAACTAACACAATGTGCCATTGGAACACAGGAGTCTAGGTTGCTGATAATGGCCTCTTTACGCCTATGTAGATATTCCATAAAAAATCTGCCGTTTCCAGCTACAATAGTCATTTACAACATTAACAATGTCAACACTGTATTTCGGATCAATTTGATGTTATTTTCATGGACAAAAAAATTGCTTTTCTTTAAAAAACAAGGACATTTCTAAGTGACCCCAAACTTTTGAATGGTGGTGTAACATTTTCTGAAATTGACCATATTAAATGATCATTGTAATTGCGAACAAATTGACGTCAGACATGCACCAACCCCAATGCTCTGTTGCGGATGACTGGGATGAAAGCAGGAGCAGAATTCAGGAGCAGGACAAGACACCCTCTTTCTGACTGATGACTGACATAAGGGCATGTATGTGATAGGCCTATCTGGCTTATATGATTATGATGGTCATAATGCTTCTTGACAGTATCATAAAGCGTATTTTCTGCAAGTTATTTAAAATATGGTGAAAAAAAACATGACTGTAAATAATGAATTACAACAACAAAGGACTTCAGAAACGTTCAAACGAAATTGGATCTCCATAGTAATGAGTTGGGATGAGACAAACAGGAAGGCAGCGTTTCTCAGCCAGTCGAAATCATGAATCAGCTGGCATCACTTTTATGGATATATACAAAGAAATGTCAGTAGAAAACAGGTAAAACAGGTCGCGTCTCTAGCAACCAAACCTATAGAACGAACGACCAGCCGGGTAGCAACCCTAGATTTGTGTCGGGACGATATCTTGTGGAAGGATGAAATAGAATGAATAAATTAATCAAAATCATTTTTTTTATGAAAATACGTCAATCATTTTTTGAATATGTTGGTAACCCATTTAACAGTGATAATGCCCTCGAAGCCGGTGTTTAGAGGATACATTGGCACAGTTTATATCCTCCAAACACCGGCTTCTCGGGCGTTATCACTTAAATATGTCACAACAGGTGTAAATATATCGGTCATGACAGTGTTTTGACCAGGTTATGACAAGTTATGTCAGCTGTTATGACATTATGACATGGTTATGACCCTGTCATAACGTGTTATGACGCTGGATGTCAAGTGTTACCCTGCTGATACAATATCGCTGATGCAGAAAACTACATTCTCACTTGCAGTCAGCAAACTGATATATCTCAGAGAAAGTTGACTGTCAAAAACAGAAAGCATTTGACACACGAGACTGCTTTTTCAGATTCTGAGAGGCAGCGTATGTAAATTATACTCTCACTTAGTGAGCACTCTCCCCAAAATAAGATCAGTGAGTAAATGCACCAGCAGACTCAAACCATTTCAAACCTGCCTCACACCTGCTATATCTGGCCCTGCTCTGCATTGGTCTCAGGTCTGTGAATGCCGTGGTGCTGCATGGAGAGTCTTGAAGGTGTGAGAAGAAGCAGCAGCCTACTGTAGCTAAGCCTCATCATCCTCTCGATGGGTTTCTGTGTTTCCTGCGTCATTGAAACCAAGGCTGCCTGCGTCTGCTGACTCCACACATCTGTCTTCCCTATCCAGTACCCAGCGCCGCTGGCCTCCTTTCCTCTTGGTCTGGATTATAAAACCCCTTAGTTACACCGCTGAGTCCTCCACTGCAGGCACACGTTGAGCTGCTTGCCAAGCCTCCAGTGTTCCGCTAACAAACGACTGAGCTACAAACAGGGAGGTGGGGGAGGAAGTGAAACAAGCTAACGACAAAGATTAAAAAATATATATATATTTTACGACTGTAATAAAAAAGAAATATATCCACACTGAGCCACAACACAAAACCATAACACCACAGTATCCAGAGCACATTACCAATAGTACAAACACCCATACTGTAGGACAATACCTGTATACAGCGCCTTCAGAAAGTATTTAAACACCTTCTACACGATCTACACAAAAATAATGTCCAAGTGGAAAAATGTAACATTTGGAGAAAGAAAAAATATGAAAAATAAAACACTAATACATCTTGATTAGATAAGTATTCAACCCCGAGTCAATACATGTTAGAATCACCTTTGGCAGCGATTACAGCTGTGAGTCTTCCTGGGAAAGGTGAATTTGTCTCCCAGTGTCTGTTGGAAAGCAGAATGAACCAGGTTTTCCTCTAGGATTTTACCTGTGCTTAGCTGTATTTTATTTATTTTTTAATCCTAGAAAACTCTCTAGTCCTTACCGATGACAAGCATACTCATAACATGATGCAGCCACCACCATGCTTGAAAATATGAAGAGTGGTACTCGATGATGTGTTGTGTTGGATTTGCCCCAAACATAATGCTTTCTATTCAGGACATAAAGTTTATTTCTTTGACACATTTTTAGCAATTTTACTTTAGTGCCTTGTTGGAAACAAGATGCATGTTTTAGAATAGCTGTTATTCTGTACAGGCTTCCTTCTTTTCACTCTGTCATTTAGCTTTGTATTGTGGAGTAACTACAATGTTGATCCATCCTCAGTTTTCTCCGGTCACAGCCATTAAACATGTCTGCTTTTTATTTATTCATACTATTTCATCTAACAATAGTTGCCCTTTTTTTGCGAGGCATTGAAAAACCTCCCTGGTCTTTGTGGTTGAATCTGTTTGAAATTGACTGCTCGACTGAGGGACTGTACAGACAATTGTATGTGTGGTGTATATTAAGATGAGGTAGTCATAAAAAAAATATGTTAAACACTATTATTGCACACAGAGTGAGTCTATGCAACTTATTATGTGGCTTGTTAAGCACATTTTTACTCCTGAACTTATTTAGGCTGCCATAACAAAGGGGTTGAATACTTATTGACTCAGGACATTTCGGCTTTTCATGTTTAAATAATTTGTAAAAATTCCCAAAAACATAATTCCACTTTGAGATTATGAGATATTGTGTTTAGACCAGTGACAAACAAATCTAATTGTAATACATGTTGAATGCAGGCTGTAACACAACAAAATGTGGAAAACGTCCAGGGGTGTAAATATTTTGCAGAGCTCATAACACAAAGTACATGCTCTTAAATCCAGTAATAGAAAACAGGGCCCATTGTATGTAGTAGCCTACACAGTCCATAGCACAGAACCTATAGCACATCATCATCATTCTATAGCGCAGAGCCCATAGAACATCCAAGACATTGTTAATCCATATTAATTAGTGCATCAGTAGTTAGTCTGGGCTCACGTTGTGGTGAAAGATATAGCCTTTACAGCACTCCAGTGGCAAGCTCTTTAACAGGCAGGGCACGCTCCACACAGATGGGAGTGCACAGAGCAGAGTGTGCATGTTTGTAACAATGAGACAAGGTAACGATAGTTAAAATTGGACCGCCTCTATGCATATAGGATCGCGGTCTAAGGCATCGCAGTGCTTGAGGCGTCACTACAGACCCGGGTTCGATCCCAGGCTGTGTCACAACCGGCCGTGACCGGGAGTCTCACAGGGCGGCGCACAATTGGCCAAGTGTCGTCCTGGTTAGGGGAGGGTTTGGCCAGGGGGGCTTTACATGGCTCATCGCGGTCTAGCGACTCCTTGCGGCGGGCCCGGGCACCTGCAGGCTGACTTTGAACAGTGTTTCCTCCGACACATTGGTGCAGCTGGCTTCCGGGTTAATCAGGCGGGTGTTAAGAAGCGTGGTTTCGGAGGACGCACGACTCGAACTTCGCCTCTCCCGAGCCCATTGGGGAGTTGCAGCAATGAGACTAGACCGTAATTGGATATCACAAAATTGGGGAGAGAAAAAAGCTAAAATACAAAAGAAATAAAGTTATTGTAACCCTGTGTTTTCTAAAGGTTAACTCTTAAAAAAAATGAAACCTTGGCACCACGACTTTTCATTATCTTGTATGAAGGTTCAGTGGTGTTTTTCATTAACGCTGAATCAATCTGTGAGCAGGGTTATAATGAAAAAGTGGCTCCAGCTGTTTGTATTTTCAGTAAAACAACATCAGCCTTTATCATTAGGTGGACTGAACCGGGGTGTATTGTGAGCTATTGGTCATGTTTAAGAGCATGCGTGTACCACTTACAGTATGCTGCTTGCCACAATAATTCTGCAACAGAATGGGAAGCTAAGTGTCTGTCAGGAGCTTTTTAATGCCGTATAGAATTGAACAGATCTCAAAAAACAGCTTGAGCACCGGAGCATGAAAGCAACGGTCTCTAAACAAGCCACTCTTCTTGAGTACAAGCTCTGTGATAACACAGACACCATATTACATTTTATCACAAAAGAAAAGCAAATTACCGGCTTCTATCTGCAGAAAATGCAGGAAGGTGTGAAATGGAGTGTGAGTGTGTGTGTGTGTGTGTAAGAGAGATCTAAAGCAGCCCAAAGGTAAATCAGTATATGAAAGAGAGAAACAATACCGCAATAAAACACGTGAAAACATGATGAGCATCGCAGGCATTTCTACACATCAAAAGCCTGGGGAGCGGGGTTTGAACATCACATCACAGATTCTGTCATTGGCTCGGTGCTCCACAAAAGGGCTACTGACATCAGCAGGTGTCGGTCTACTCCCTCTCAACGACGACATGATTGGTCAGGGCCGAGGGTTAGACAAATGCTGTCTCCAGACCCACAGATCCCACTTAGGGATGAGCCTCACGCCAATCATGCCCAACATGTGGATTTCCTGTCCAGGGGAGACATGCGGTTCGCCCAGAGTTAATGTTTTATTGAAGCGGCTTCGATAGGCAGGAGGACGGTGCACTAATGAAGAGACCTCACTCAGCAGTACACTCCTAGCACGGAGACTACGGCGCGGACAATAGCCACAACACAACTTCACAGACACACAATACGTCTGCAGAATAGCAATTAGACACTTTTGGGGCTACTACACACTTTGCTGTAGTCACTACTTACGCAGACACACATATGCATACATACATAAATACACAGTATTGACTATCCTGAGACAGTACACACACACACACACACACACACACACACACACACACACACACACACACACACACACAGACCCCGTTCTTAAACAGCGACCATTTGAGACATGAGGCCTGCCCATCTCCGCAGTCAGATGCACTAATGTAGTGCTGAAATCCAATACGGGGGATTAGACCAGAGATAAAGAGAGGTAGAAATGAAGCCTGTATTTACTCTGATGGAGGGATTAGCAGAACCACTGGGAATACCCAGCGACCACTGTCAATAAGGACCTCTAAATCTAAATACAGATATGAAAGCCACTGCGGGTGAGCCGTTCATCATAAGCCTAATAAAAAAAAAGTGTGACTGGCTTTTTATTGGGAACTAAGGACACTGCCAACGATATCAGATGTGTCTGGCCGTGATTCTAGACGACACTAATGTTTTAGCAGTCAATCTGGGCACACAGAAAGAGAGTTGGAACATTGGCCGTGCGCCAGCCCCCTACCTCCCTCTCCCACACACACACACACACACACACACACACACACACACACACACAAGGGATGAAGACAGTATGAAGAGTTATAGGCTCCTTAGACTTTAATCTGCTGATAACCTTGTTCTCCCTCTGTCCTCTCATCACTGGAATCTAGTGGAGCAGAAAGGTGACTGGAACTCCTTCATAGGACATTACAGTAAAGTAAAGGAGCTTTTAGCCAGAGCAGAGCCAGATATGGGATTGATTTGAGTGGCACACCTTTAACGCATTAAAGACAATCTCCCAACTTTATAGGCCCTTGTGAAATGTGATGGCCCAACCAGCATTTTTGGCGGCACAAAGTGGGACTAAACATTACCCAAAACATAAGATGTGTATACAGAATATTTTTGGGTCCCCTTTGGTCCCACATAACACAACGCTGTCAGAATTAGAGCTCTGCGTTACCTTGTAAACACAATAACACATCAAAGTTACAGCCACCCTTACAATGTTGTTGAGGAGCAGAGAACCGCATTGAAAGACAAACCTGGAGAACGGCATGGAAATATAAACCTGTAATTGATACAATTCATTCAATGTTGACAAGCGATGATAAACACGCCGCCAAAAACCTACAGGTTAGTGTTCTGTGACAACAACAACACTGGATCTGTCATCTAAGAATTCGAACCTGTTGAAAAACATTGAATTAATAACCGCATCTTTACAGATTAGCTGATTGTATAATTGCATTAGCTAGATAGATTTGGTTAGGCAGAGTGGGCTTGATAGTACAAATCAAGTTACAGTACAGCCGGCGTGACTCAATCAACCCTCCATTTACATAAGTGCAAAAGCACATTTCTGTGTGTGTGTGTGTGTGTGTGAGATAACTTTATTTAGATAGGATAAGGCCTAGCTCTGCTCTCCTAGAAACAGAAGAGTCTCGTCATCAGCAGTACTTCAAAACCCAGCACACATTTAGTAAAGAGGCTTTGAGCCGCCTGCGATCCACCAGTCAGCGACAGAATATTAATCAGGGCCCTGTCACCCCTCCGACAGTAATACGCTACTGAATACCAAACACACTTAATGAGTCCACAGACACATTCAAACAAAGAGCATTATTTATATGCAAAGAGAGGAGAGGAACAGAGAGAGAGAGAGAGACACTCTCTCGTCAACGACAGCGAACAATACACCACCAGGCTGGATAAGCTCGTTTATCTTATCAAATCACTCCACGGCCCGCAGTGAGCAGATTTGGCTAAATAAATCCCCAGATAGTAGATAAACTACACTCTATCACACCACAGCTCATTACACCCCGCCAAGGAACATGTGTTAGTGAATTATGTTCTCATTATCACAAACAACTCTCTTTCTGCCCCTTATGCTTTAATACTGTGAATCGCAATCAAATGGCTTTTACTGCGCGTCTTCGTTGAATTAACTCATTTCTGAATCAGGACTGGGGCCTTCTCTCTCTCTTCCGGTTGTGCAACAAAACAAAATACTTGTGAACTATGACGTTAACTTTCTCTAACTTCAATGAGAAAGTACTGTTCAGGTCTCTCTCTCTCGGACTGCTCTGGCAGTGTTTCATCTGGCAAAGGCCGTACTCATTACCCAACATACATGTATGTCAGTTTGTACTTATGGCAGAGGGGAGGTATCAAAGGATGTGAGTAAGTTCTGTCTGCAAGACCCCAGGAGAGAGAGAAAGAGAGAGAGAGAGATATTCAATCTGGAGGCAAGTCAAGGGAAATCATCTGTATTTAGGAGCTAGCTGACCCAGGACATTGTTGAATAAGACATCAGCCAAACATGGTTGACAGAGATGATCAACGCATATGTTAATTTACCTGAAAACGTAATAGATTCAGCTCAAAATAATTCAGCCATCAGTTTGGGCAACGTAAATATCCTAAATAGTTTTTCAGCCTCCTCACTCTAATGCCACCACCATTTCCCACTGATATTTTAACTAGAGACTGACCGATAAATTGGTTGACAGATATTAAATCGGCAGATATTAGCTTTTTGCAGATATATTTGCATCGGTCTATATTACACAGATAAAGCGCTGATATTATATGCATAGAACAAATAAATACGTCTGCTCATTGGAGGTAATTTTTGAAATGTTCAATGATTGCCTGAAGAGAGCGCTCTACAAGCTGCTGATTGAACATCATTCAGCCCTAGGTCACAACGTGAGAGAGTAGGCATTGTGATTTTGATGTAAGTAGCTTGCCATAGCCAACATATTTGAATAAGTAAATAATCAGAAGCACACTTCATCAAGCAAGCAGCCCTGACCTCATCACATTCTCACTTAGTTAACATTAGCTAGCTAGCTAGCCAGAAAGGCAGTTAGCTTAGCTATCTAGCCAGCAAGGTACACTACATGGCCAAAAATAGTGGATTTTACTATTTCAGCCACACCCATTGCTGACAGTCGTATACAATCGAGCTAACAGCCACGCAATCTCCATAGACAAGCATTGGCAGTAGAATAGCCTCACTGAAGAGCTCAGTGACTTTCAAAGTGATACCGTCATAGGATGCCACCTTTCCAACAAGTCAGTTTGTCAAATTTCTGCCCTGCTAGAGCTGCCCCGGTCAACTGTAAGTGCTGTTATTGTGAAGTGGAAACATCTAGGACCAACAACGGTTCAGCTGCGAAGTGGAAGTCCACACAAGCTCACAGAATGGGACCGCCGAGTGCTGAAGCACGTACCGCGTAAAAATCATCTGTCCTCGGTTGCAACACTGACTACCGAGTTCCGAACTACCTCTGGAAGCAACGTCAGCACAATAACTGTTCGTCGGGAGCTTCATGAAATGGGTTTCCATGGCCAAGCAGCCGCACACAAGCCTAAGATCACCATGCGCAATGCCAAGCGTCAGCTGGAGTGGTGTAAAGCTCGCAGCCATTGCACTCTGGAGCAGTAGAAACACGTTCTCTGGAGTGATGAATCACACTTCACCATTTGGAAGTCCGACAGACAAATCTGAGTTTGGCGGATGCCAGAAAAACGCTATCTGCCCCAATGCATAGTGCCAACTGTAAAGTGTGGTGGAGGAGGAATAATGGTCTGGGGTTGTTTTTCATGGTTCGAGCTAGGCCCCTTAGTTCTAGTGAAGGGAAATCTTAACGCTACAGCATAAAATAACATTCTATATGACTCTGTGCTTCCAACTTTGTGGCAACAGATTGGGGAAGGCCTTTTCCTGTTTCAGCATGACAATGCCCCCGTGCACAAAGCCAGGTACATACAGAAATGGTTTGTCGTGATCGGTGTGGAAGAACTTGATTGGCCTGGACAGAGCCCTGACCGCAACCCCATCGAACACCTTTGAGATGAATTAGAATGCCGACTGCGAGCCAGGCCTAATCACCCAACATCAGTGCCGGATCTCACTAATGCTTTTGTGGCTGAATGGAAGCAAGTCCCTGCAGCAATGTTCCAACATCTAATGGAAAGCCTTCCCAGAAGAGTGGAAGGCTTATAGCAGCAATGGGGGGACCAACTTCATATTAATGCCCATGATTTTGGAAAGAGATATCCGACGAGCAGGTGTCCACACACTTTTGGCAATTTGTACTACTTATGTGCTAACACTAGACTGGTGCCAAAGTGAACGCTCGCCATTGATACAAAAATTACACTGTCACTGTTTGGGCATATTATGTTAGCTAGTGGGCTTATTCAGTTAGTTTACCCAAAATATGCCATCTGCAAAAAGAAAGACAGGTGGTGCAGATCTATCATTCAGGCCATGCACTTGCATTCATGATGAGATAAGTAGCTAACGTTAGCTAGCTAGCTAAATTAGAATGTGTGACTAAAACCAGTGTGCAAGCATTTGCCTGAATGTTGTATTGAATAACATACAGTGCCTTAGGAAACTATTCAGACCACTTCATTTTTTCCACATTTTGTTACGTTACAGCTTTATCCCCCAAAAAAGTATATATTTTTTTCTCATCAATCTACACACAATACCCCATAATGGCAAAGAAAAAACAGGTTTTTAGAAATGTTTGCAAAAAAAAAAAATATCACATTTAGTATTCAGACCCTTTACTCAGTACTTTGTTGAAGCACCTTTGGCAGTGATTGCAGCATTGAATCTTCTTGGGTATGATGCTACAAGCTTGGCACACCTGTATTTGGGGAGTTTCTCCCATTTTTCTCTGCAGATCCTCTCAAGCTCTGTCAGGTTGGATGAGGAGCATCGCTGCACAGCTATTTCCAGGTCTCTCCAGAGACGTTCGATCGAGTTCAAGTCCGGGCTCTGGCTGGGCCACTCAAGGACATTCAGAGACTTGTCCCAAAGCCACTCCTGCATTGTCTTGGCTGTGTGTGTAGGGTCATTGTCCTGTTGGAAGGTGAACATTCGCCCCAGTCTGAGGTCCTGGGCCCTCTGGAGCAGGTTTTCATTAAGGATCTCTTTATACATTGCTCAACGTATCTTTCCCTCGATCCTGACTAGTCTCCTAGTCCCTGCCGCTGAAAAAATATTGCCACATCATCATCCTGCCGCCACCATGCTTCACCGTAGGGCCAGGTGATGAGCGGTGCCTGGTTTCCTCCAGAGAATCTTGTTTCTCATGGTCTGAGAGTCCTTTAGGTGCCTTTTGGCAAACTCCAAGCAGGCTGTGATGGAAGTGGATTCCATCTGGCCACTCTGACATAAAGGCCTGATTGGTGGAGTGCTGCAGAGATGATTGTCCTTCTGGAATGTTCTCCCATCTCCACAGAGGAACACTGGAGCTCTGTCAGAGTGACCATCGAGTTTTTGGTCACCTCCCTGACCAAGGCCCTTCACCCCTGATTGCTCAGTTTGGCCGGGCGGCCAGCTCTAGGAACAGTCTTGACGGTTCTAAACTTCTTCCATTTAAGAATGATGGAGGCCAATGGGTTCTTGGGGACCTTCAATGCTACAGAAATGTGTTGGTACTCTTCCCCAGATCTGTGCCTCGACACAATCCTGTCTCGGAGCTCTACAGACAATTCCTTTGACCTCATGGCTTGGTTTTTACTCTGACAAGCACTGTCAACTGTGGGACCTTATATAGACAGGTGTGTGTCTTTCCAAATCATGTCCAATCAATTGAATTTAGCACAGGTGGACTCCAATCAAGTTGTGGAAATATTTCAAGGATGATCAATGGAAACAGGATGCACCTGAGCTCAATTGAGTCTCACAGCAAAGGGTCTAAATACTAAATGTAACTTATGCAAGTTTTTTTTCTTCGAAAAATCTGTTTTCGCTTTGTCATTATGGGGTATTGTGTGTAGACTGATGAGGATTTTATTTTATTTAATCCATTTTAGAATAAGGCTGTAACATAACAGAATTTTGAAAAAGTGAAGTGGTCTGAATACTTTCGAATGCACTGTACTTCTCCACTGTACCTAAGGTAAACTAAAAAAGTGTTGTATTTACTGCCGTAAATATTCTGAACAAGAATATAAAACGGAACATGCCCCCGTGCACAAACAATTTCAAAGATTTTACTGAGTTAGTTCATATAAGGAAATCAGTCAATTGAAATAAATAAATAATGTCCTAATCTATGGATTTCACATGACTGGGAATACAGATATGCATTTGTTGATCACAGATACTGTACCTTAAAAAAAAAAGTAGGGGCGTGGATCAGAAAACCAGTCAATATCTGGTGTGACCACCATTTGCCTCATGCAGCGCGACACATCTCCTTCGCATAGAGTTGATCAGGCTGTTGATTGTGGCCTGTGGAATGTTGTCCTATTCCTCTTCAATGGCTGTGCAAAGTTGCTGGATATTGGCGGGAACTGGAACACGCTGTCGTACACGTCAATCCAGAGCATCCCAAGCATGCTCAATGGGTGACATGTCTGCTAAGTATGCAGGCCATGGAAGAACTGCGGCATTTTCAGCTTCCAGGAATTGTGTACCGATCCTTGCGAAATGGGGGCGCACAGATGAGCTTCCCTGAGACGGTTTCTGACAGTTCGTGCAGAAATTCTTCAGTTGAGCAAACCCACAGTTTCATCAGCTGTCCGGGTGGCTGGTCTCAGACAATCCTGCAGGTGAAGAAGCCAGAAGTGGAGGTCCTGGGCTGGCATGGTTACACGTCGTCTGCGGTTGTGAAGCCGGTTGGACGTACTGCCGAATTCTCTAAAACGACGTTAAGGCAGCTTATGGTAGAGAAATTAACATTAAATTCCCTGGCAAGATCTCTGGTTGACATTCCTGCAGTCAGCATGCCAATTTGATTATATTGGCAAAGGTGAAATGCTCACTAACAGGGATGTAAACAAATTTGTGCCCAAAATTTGAGAGAAATAAGCTTTTGTGGGTATAGAAAATTTCGGGGATCTTTTATTTCAGCTCATGAAATCATCATTTAGATTATCTGTTAATCCTTTGGGGCACAATTAGTGTAAAAAAGGTCTGTTTTTCATTCCTCCGCTAAAAGAACGATATATCGGCAGATACATCAGTAATCGGTGACTTCCGCCTCCCTAAAATCGGTATCGGACCCAAAAATCCCATATCAGTCGGGATCCAACTATAACTTGTCAAACAAGGGAGCAAAATACATTTATTTTTTACGGTCGTGAAAATAAAAAAGTGGTGTGTGTCCGTACTTTGAAGAGTGTCTTGGGTGACAACAGTGCTGTGAGATGACTGCTATAGTATAATGAACCCTCTCCTCCACATACTGTACCAACACTTGACATGTATCAGCCGTACTATTGTTTCAACTCAACACAGAAACAGAGGTATTAACCATGAGTACCCAACTACTACACAAACTGCACAGTCCTCATGGGCACAAAAACAAAACATCCTGCAACCTAAAGCCCCTGTGTGCAGACCACTGCATTTTCCCTTAATATCATCCTACAGTACACAGAAACACCAATTTACTCCAGAGAGACTAGAGCAACAGTAATCCCATTAGATCTCAGCCTCCCTCTATCTGAAACAGTCTCTCCAAGCACCAGAATTAAGATGGCAGTAAAAGCCAGGAGATCCGTTCAAATTGACAAGCAGAGCAGGCTTGTTAACGACCTGATCTGGGAGTGATCTCCAGGCAGCCGATGGGTGATAAAACACTGACATGTTTAACAAGGGCGTATGTTTGGTTACTCACTAGCCTGCATGAGCTGTCCCTGGCGTCCAAACACCTGGGAGAAGGTGGCAGGGCTGCAGGTGAGGGTGTCCTCCATGGCTGTCCCACTGGCCCACGCTGTGCACACGAGGGGGATGAAGGTCAGAAACACTGCGTCACGTCGAGGCAGAGAGGGGAGAGAAAGAGAAGGAAAAAGAGGAGAGAAAGAGAAAGAAAAAGAAAGAAAGAAAGAAAGAGAGAGAGGCTTGTTGAGGGCTTCCAAAGTCCAGAGCGTGAGCTGTCCTGGAGTCTGGAGAAAGCGAGTTGACTGCCCTCCACTGGACCAGTCCTGCTGCTAGTACTGCTGCCGCCAGAGAGAGAAACAGTCCACCGCTCACACCGACACAGGCAGAGCTTCTCACTGCACAGATAGAGAGGGGGTGTGCCTGCCTGCGTGAGTGTGTGTGTGTGTGTGTGTGTGTGAGCGCTTGCGTGGTAGAGTTCTGGACGTGCCTTAGTGTGTGTGTGTGCCTGTGAGTGTGTGTGTTAAGAGTGAGAGAGTGCCGGAGTGTTGGAGGAAGCAGCAGAGAGAGCCCTGAGTGCAGCTCTTCCAGTAGTGCTGTGATCTTGCTCTATGTCTGTGCAAGGTTGACAGCAGGTTCTGTAGCTGAAGGCAGAGAGCAGAGCAGACACAGGCTGGATTCTCCAGCAGGTGAAAGTCACACCTCCCTCCCTTCCTCCCTGCAAGTTGTCAGTAGGCAGGAGCCTTGTATATGGGTGGTGGAAAGACGATTGTTGTTCTCTGATCTGTTGAGCATGCCCCCTTTCTCCCCTCCCTTTGCCTTCCCTCCGTTCCTCAACCCTCCCCTCTCTATAGCCCTCATTTGCTGTGCTTCAGTAATAACATCTCCCTCCCTCCCATGCAAACCCCCTCTATTCATCTTAGAGCCAGAGCTGCTGCTGGGAAACGGATTTCTGCAACCCCAGCTCTTCATGTCTCCCTGGTGCTGGAAAACGGGATGAGGGAGAAAGAGGTTGCATGCAAGTATGAATTCTATATTTGTCACCTAAGGCTTCACCTTCAAAAAGCAGAACCAAAAAACACTGAATATGAACTGAAAACGAAACCATTATTAATATATTATACTATGTTACATATAGTATGTACAGAACCTGCTCTGCAGTTGTATTTGACTAATTGCACTTAATGAGATGAGCGCCAATGCTTATACACATCTGAAAACACAAATGTTCACCTGTTGAAATTAAGGGAATATCCAATTTAATTGAGAGAATATTACCTCAGATCCTGAGGCACCTTGAAGCATACAGTGCTCATTATTTATGTAGGTGTTGGCATGGAAACCGCCACCCTCAGACAAATGATGACACTATTATTCCTATACAATAATTCAATTATGGCACCGAACCCATATTCCTCTCAGTGAGTCCACCTCTTTCTCTGTTCTGTTCAGGTCCTGAACCTTCTGCAGGATGTCAGCCAACTCCTCCGACAGGCTATTTCCCTGTTAGCAAAACTTTCCTAGGAAGCCCATTGTCACTGAGCCCTCACACACTGCTGTGCTGTTAAGTGTACACTGAGGGGACCTGGCCATAGAACTTACATCCGCCTTTTTTCGTCAAAATAAATCAAAGGAAACGTTAGAGCAGGACACTCCAGTGGGAGATAAGCTCTCGGTTGGCTAGCTAAAGCAGGTGGCCTGCAGGTAAAAAGATCTGTCCTTCAACGTTAGCTTGTCAAGTGAATAATTAGCAATAGGCATGCACATGCTTCACCATCTTCAGGTGAATATTCAGCCAATCTAAGACGCTCAAGTAGGTGAACAGTTCACCTCATAGTGTAGGTAACTGAAAAGTACCCTTATCTCACAAACACACATGGAGATGGACAGAGGAAAATATATCCTATAGAGCCAGATATGACCTGAGTCTCTGGTACAGGCTCAGCTGTTGCATGACATGAGCAATGACAACAGACACAGAGAAGATGGCTCCTCACTGAAATCTCTGCCTAACTCAGAGTGACGCCCGCTGGAATTCATTATTCATCCCCTCTCGAACTTCGTTGGCTTTAATGCCATTCTCTTTGAACAGGAAGTCAGGACTGGGAAAGCTTTTTTTAGGACACAGAAGGCTGTGTGCTGTGATGTGTGAGCTGCAGCAGTCATGCCCCTCCCACAGAGCTCGCTGACACTTTCTATAGAGAAGACAGACTACTATATTCCTCAGGGTTTAGGAGCAGCAGAGTGTTCGGAACGACGGAGGTTACAGAGCAATGAGGCTTACAGCGCTGCAGAAACTGCACCCCTTTAGGACTAGGATAGCCTCCCGTCTAAATTCACAAACGATAAATAGTGTGGTCTTATGGTTGTGTACGCCTTACGGTTATGCTGAATTTGCGTGGTACTTTATATCTGCAGCGTTAGTACAGTGTGTCCATGCACTTTCTAAATCTGCCAGCTTTCCTCTGTATCATAGTTTATTTAGTGCTCTCTGCCAGCCTGGTACAGAGCTGCATGGGATTGCATTTTTATGAATCCGGCTGAGGCCCTGTACACAGCAATCAGGAGTGCAATGATATTTCATTCTGACAGCTGGGGCATGGCACAGCGCTCCTCTCCACACACGCGCGCTGCAGAGCACCCATAAACAACAACAACACCGACCCACGAGGGAACCATAAACCAAACCGCCATGGCACCAGGGGAAGATAAACACGTCGCACCATCCCACTGAATAAAGACCCTCTCAAATCAAATTCACACGCGCCATTCAATTCGTCATTCGTCTATCAACCGTGTAGCGCCACACACCTTTCTAGTGAAACAAATTCATTAGAGAAGTTCTAGTCCTGAAGACATTCCAATTCTCCCGCGACTAGTACGGTTTAATGCTGCCGTTGCAGCTCGTCTAGTGTGTGGGCTTGATCAATCAAAAATCTAATAAAATCCAAGACCATTAACGCGTGTGAGAGAGTGTGACGGATGGGGCTTGGACAAAACTAATTTCAGCACAGATGCACGCAGGCCAGAACCTGACTCTAAGCGTATTCATGGCAACGCAGCATCAACGTGATGGAGATGCACAGCATTCCATCCAGTAAGCTACCCTGCTTTATTTGCCAGTAGAAGACAGATGTTTTATTTCACTGGGAACGACACTTACTTTGTCCATGGTATGATACAGATCTGAAAGGACAGGAAAATACTGACTAGAATGTTCTCTAAGAACAATAATGGTAGCAATAATATTGCTATTCTTAATATTTAAATCAAACAGAGGGAGGGTGTAGTAGAAACTCAGTAGTGGCATAATATATATGAGCCCTGTGGACTACAGCGAGTTTCGTCTTTCTGATGACTGACAGCAGCAATAATGAAGAAGACAGGTAGGCTTGAGGAAGTGGCTAGAGAATCCCCCGCATGTCCAACATCAGCACCAAAGTTTACACCTCTAAACAAATGTCTTCAGGGTTCATGTCAGATGAAGGCACTCTCCATCACTGATAAAATTACTGTTCTGAGGTTTAGACTACATGCTGTAAAAATCTGAAAGCAAAGCTCACAATTAGCATTTGGAACATGACAAATACATACAGCAAAGTACAATTGGTATTTGGAGGACAGGTTGTTAATATTGTGTAATTTAATGGCAGATGGTAAACATATGTTACTTTAAAGATTTTAATCTAGTACCTCTGTTCATATTGATGTCTAACTTGTGTTGCTGTTTTAGCACCAGTCTCAGACGTCTCAAGGTCACGGTGTCCTGGCCATCACCCTGATTTTCTGATGAGGTCATTTCCTGGTCAAGCTGCACTGGAACAAAGATAGCGATTCCACTGTCAGAATAAATCGGATGCAATTTGTATGCAGTGCTCATAACCTTCAAGTAGAAAATTCACAGTGACTCTTCAGCAGTTTGCATACTGATAAGTGACTCCGGACTCATTTGCACACAGGTCATTGTTGTTCATGAGGCTGACTGAAAAGTGTAAAGGCTCCATTGCCTGTCCCAGAACAAGCCTTTCACAAGGTATCACCCACGCAGAGGAACGAGGCGAGTGCTGTAGGCATGAGATGACTCACATGTCAAATTTACTGACAAGTGTGCTACACTCAAAATAGACTCAAATCACAGGAGCTAGCAAGCCAGCCATGGTCCTCTGACAGTCTACATATACTTAGGGAAAAGTATTACAACTTTTGATATGCCTTGATTACAGTATCTATCTAAACTTTTTAAACGAGAGCATTCCAGTTGGGCGCAACTTGCCAATGCCAAGATAGACCTAACTTCACCAGCCGCCCGGAATACTACATGATGTACTCTGTCAAAGGTAGACTAGAGAATAAATAAACAGAGCATTTGGCATTCTGACCACAAGTCGATTCCAGGAACAACGCCTCAGGACATATTCTGGCTCTACAGCAAACAAATAATGATAGACTACAGCTTTAGCATTACAGCAAGATAGTTCATCTAGAGGGGGCTAATCACGCTTCAGACAACTTTAGTTCTTTAATGAAGAAATGAATATCTATTCTTTGGCATGCCGAGAAGACAACGCAGGATAAAGGATTGGCCCACCTGCTTGTCATATTGCAGGTCATGTATTTAGATCAGATGAAAGAGCAGTCAGTCACGCTCTAATGACACATTCTCCTTTCCCATCTTACTGAAGTAGCGTCATCAATCCACTTGTCATACCTCAGTCTTACCTCGACACAAACGCATTCGGAAAGTATTCAGACCCCTTCCCTTTTTCCACATTTTGTTACGTTAGCCTTATTCTAAAGTGGATTAAATGTAAAAAAAAAAAAAAAGAAAAATGTCCCTGTCTAAACACAATACACCATAATGACAATGTGAAAACAGGTTTCTACAAAATGTTACCCTTCTATATAAAAGGTTCCACAGTTGACAGTGCACGTCAGAGCAAGAACCAAGCCATGAGGTCGAAGGAATTGGCTGTAGAGCTCCAAGACCGGATTGTGTCAAGGCACAGATCTGGGGAAGGGTACCAAAACATTTCTGCAGCATTGAAAGTCAAAGAACAAAGTGGCCTCCATCATTCTTAAATGGAAGAAGTTTGGAACCACCAAGACTCTTCCTAGAGCTGCCGCCCATCCAAACTGAGCAATCCGGGGAGAAGGGCCTTGGTCAGGGAGGTGACCAAGAACCCGATGGTCACTCTGACAGAGCTCCAGTGGCCAGACGGATGCCACTCCTCAGTAAAAGGCACATGACAGCCTGCTTGGAGTTTGACAAAAGTCACCTAAAGGACTCTCAGATCATGAAAAACAAGGTTCTTTGGTCTGATGAAACCAAGATTGAACTCTTTGGCCTGAATGCCAAGCATCACATCTGGAAGAAACCTGGCACCATCCCTACGGTGAAGCATGGTGGTGGCTGCTTCATGCGGTCATGGTGTTTTTCAGCAGCAGGGTCTGGGAGACTAATCAGGATCGAGGGAAAGATGAACGGAGCAAAGTACAGCGAGATCCTTGATGAAAACCTGCTCCAGAGCACTCAGGACCTCAAACTGGGCGAAGGTTCACCTTCCAACAGGACAACGACCCTAAGCACACAGCCAAGATGATGCAGGAGTGGCTTTGGGACAAGTCTCTGATTGTCCTTGAGTGGCCCAGCCAGAGCCCGGACTTGAACCCGATCAAACATCTTTGGAGAGACCTGAAGATAGCTGCGCAGTGACGCTCCTCATCCAACCTGACAGAGCTTGAGAGGATCTGCAGAGAATGGGAGAAACTCCCCAAATACAGGTATGCCAAGCTTGTAGTGTCATACCCAAGAACACTTGAGGATGTAATCGCTGCCAAAAGGTGCTTCAACAAAGTACTGAGTAAAGGCTCTGAATACTTATGTAATTGTCAATATCAATTTATTTTAATTTGCAAAAAATGTCTAAAAACTTGTTCTTGCTTAGTCATTATGGGGTATTGTGTGTTGATTGATGAGGAAAAGAAACAATTGAATCAATTTTAGAATAAGGCTGTAACGTAACAAAACGTGGAATAAGTCAAGGGGTCTGAATACTTTCCAAGTGCACTCTATAATACAGTAGTATTTGGAAAGTATTCAGACCCCTTCACTTTCTCCACATTTTATTACGTTACAGCCTAAATCACAAATTATTCATTTCTCATTAATACCCATAATGATAAAGCAAAAACTGTTTTTTAGAAATTTTTGCAAATGTTTTAAAAATAAGAAATACCTTATTTACGTAAGTATTCAGACCCTTTGCTATGAGACTCAAAATTGAGCTCAGGTGCATCTTGTTTCCATTGATCATCCTTGATGGATCTACAACTTGATTGGAGTTGACCTGTGGTCAATTCAATTGATTGGACATGATTTGGAAAAAGCACACACCTGTCTATATAAGGTCCCACAGTTGACAGTCAGAGCAAAAACCACGCCATGAGGTTGAAGGAATTGTCCGTAGAGCTCCGAGACAGGATTGTGTCGAGGCACAGATCTGGGGAAGAGTACCAAAAAAATGTCTGCAGGATTGAAGGTCCCCAAGAACACAGTGGCCTCCATCAGTCTTAAATGGAAGAAGTTTGGAACCACCAATACTCTTCCTAGAGCTGGCCGCCCGGACAAACTGAGCAATCTGGGGAGAAGGGCCTTGGTCAGGGAGGTGACCAAGAACCCGATGATCATTCTGACAGAGCTCCAGAGTTCCTCTGTGGAGATGGGAGAACCTTCCAGAAGGACAACCATCTCTGCGACACTCCACCAATCAGGCCTTCATGGTAGTGGCCAGACGAAAGCCATTCCTCAGTAAAAGGCACATGACAGCCCGCTTGGAGTTTGACAAAAGTCACCTGAAGACACTCAAACCATGAAAAACATAATTCGCTGCCAAGCTTGTAGCGTCATACCCAAGAACACTAGAGGCTGTAATCGCTGCCAAAGGTGCTTCAACAAAGTACTGAGTAAAGGGTCTGCCTACTTATGTAAACATGACAAAGTTTGAATTTTTGGGGGAAATTAGCAAACGTTTCTAAAAATCTGTTTTTTCTTTGTCATTATGGGGGTATTGTGTGTAGATTGATAAGAAAAATAAGCATTTAATACATTTTGGAATAAGTGTAACGTAACAAAATTAGGAAAAAAGTCAAGGGGTCTGAATACTTTCTGAAGGCACTGTATAAGTAGTGTATCAGTGTTTCGGAAATAGATTACATTTCAGTCAGACGGTGCATAATTACTGTTGGAGATATCACCATGCCTCCAAAATAGGCCTAAATACTCACCACCATGTGACCAAGATTAGCAAATCTGCGCCTCACCTGGCTCAAAACAGATGCCCGAAATGACGATGACTAAAGTTAAAAAGGACATAACCAAAACATAAATCATACATGGCAGCACACAGACGGCAAATTGAAAAAGGCTTTAATATATCAATTAGAACAATGTGTTTTACATAATGAGGTCAACAGGGATATGTCTTTGTTCATTCATCCTCAAACATATATTAGAAGATTCTCCATTAATTTCACTCCGAAGAGAATTATCAGGAATACCGATGCAGGAAGGCAACGGAGATATCATAAATTAGCTTTATAATATATATATGGTTCAATTACAGTTTTTTCTCCAAACATGCTACACGCACTTGAGTCATATCCCTCTCCTCTACCTCAGCTGTAAAAGGCAGATGGTCCAGAAGGAGCAACAGTGGGGTGAGCATTGTAAACAGGGACAGATGAGAATTCCTCTATATAGCACATCATGGGATAGATAGGGACTAATCATAATCAAAAAGTACAATACTTTGTCAAAGTATGTTATAACACGTAATAGGCCTACATATAGATGACATTGAAGAAGATACACTACCTCCCAGCCACCCTTGACTACAGAAATAACCAGCAATCAAATGACCTTACTGCGGCATGTTTGCAGCCGCAAGGAACATAAGTGAAGTAGCTTTTCAAAGCCGTCCTTATTACAGGAACACAGTGGCTTCTGCGCTCCCCATCTATAGCCATGATTCCAATTCTCAAACCTTTTTGAAATATTTCCAAACATCATCACGGTGGAACATTTTTTGTGTTGCCAATTCTCCACACACGATCACCGCTGCCTCATATTTCAGATTAATGCATTTGATTACATCATACAGATGAAAATCAAGTCTGGGGAACTATTCAAAATTGCTCAATCTACAGGGAGTCTTAAACGAGGGCAATATTCCAATGAATATATTTCACTTGACTTTCTGAGGCAACCCAGTTTTCAGTCATATGTAATAGAGATCTCCACATTCCATTCTTCACATTTGAACCCAAATCATTCAAGGATTCACAGCGATCAAATCAAAACAGTTTGGCAGATGTTTTTTTTAAAGTGCTTTCAGACAAGACTACTTATAACTATGCATGACACATCAATAAAAATGTGAGCCTCTGAGAAATCCACAATGTCAATAAACTGGATAAGTGGCAGTGTTTCTTCCCCCCCTACACATTTTCAATGTGGAGGGCATGTGTCATCTTCCCCCATCCCTTTCCCATGGAACTAGCTGTCAGAGGTGTACGGCTGCATTGTTCTGGTTGTGGCGGGTTGCCCTGCTGGTACTCCTCTGATAAGCAACATAAGGAAAACATGCCGGAGCGAAAACAGACATCTCAACTTTGAGATCAAGGGGACAACGGTTGTCAGCCCACACATAAGGTGCGAGCCTACCCATACGCACATTTGAACGCATATACACACACACACACACTTGGGACACTCCGTTTCTGACAACCCATTTCTACAGTTGAAAACAGTTCCGTGTTATCTTGGCTTCCCGACGAAAATAGAAATCTGCCAATGAAGAGATATTCTACAATGTATTCTCAACGGAGCATCGAGTGAAGTCAAATATACAAATTCATTTGCAAACCATTTGTATTAATGAAAGTAGGTGCAGGACTTAACACGGAGACACGCAGACAAGGGACAGGCCTCCGTCTAGTTCAGCTGGATTCAGCACATGCATTAAGAGACGGAGACGTCGGGAGGATTCAACAACCACCGAACAACGGAAACATGAAAACGGAGCGAAAAGAAACACCAGACCAGTTTTGTGAACGGACATAAATGATTGCCATTTGCACTATCAGCTTTTAACCGTTACGGAACCCCAATATCAATGTTACAAGTCAAGTTATGACTTACAATATATATATATATATATATATATATATTATATTTATTCATTGTCATTAATAGTCTGTTTAATCCTTTCTTTTTTGTGTTTAAAATCTGCACCTGTCCCAGGCTCATTTCACAGAGAGTGATGTAGAGAGCAGCGCCCCTCCCTCTGTTCAGCCAACACAGCATGTGATGTGAAGGGAGTAGAGCGCAGAGTTCATGTTGTCCTGTAACGGAATCAGCCCACCTCCAGATCCTCCTGTATGTCTGGCTTTCTGTCGGTCAGATACTTGGGAAGGCCAGAGTTTCTCATCAGAGGCGAGGCAGCACTTGGACATCTTCCTAGCCAGGGACTTGTTAATCCTCAGAATCCACATTTCTCTAACTGGCTCATTTCAGCAAGTACTCCTGGAAGACACGAGACAACAAGTATCACCTACAGTGATACGTCTTCCCTACCTTGAAGTGCAACACAGAACCTGATGAATAGAACCACGTTGTGTTGAAAGTGTTCTCTAAGACACAGATTACTGTCTGAAGGTTGATTTAAAAGTAACTTGGTATGAATTAATTAGGCAATACGTCTACATGGGCTGAGACTGGACACTGTTTGAAAGTAACATTACCTGGGTCTCTTCAGGCTCCTGGCTGGAGAGGTCCTCTGTTTTCACCTCCACAGGAGCTGCAGTGTTGGCCATCTGTAGGCTCCGGGTCACCGGCCCAACGGCTCTCTCCCTCGCTCTCAGAGAGAACCGCTCCCCTTCTTTCTTAGGCGGCACCTGAGACTGCTGCTGTAGGGGCGATTTCACCTCCGCTCCCTTCTTGGGTGGCACTTCCTTGCCCATGCGTTGCTTTGTCTGAGCTGCTGGCCGCGGTGCAGAGTCACTGGGACTCTCGGAGGGCAATGGGGTGGGGGGTAACGATTGAACTTTGCCTTTTTTACTTTTCTTGCTGAGAGAAACTGTGGCTGCTGGGAAAGAGGCTGGCCTCTTGGTGCACACCTGTGTGGCAGCCATCTTTCCTTTACCCACCGGTGGTGGGGCCTCAGCCTCCGCAGGGCCAGGTCCAGAGTTGCGAGCCCGAGTTTTGCTAAGCGTTTTGGGAACCGGCTCAGCCGGCTCTGGCTGCTGGATCTCAGAGTCTGTGGTTCTCCGTCGAAGGCTCATGTTTTTGTCTACAGCTGGTGTTGCGGCTCCCTTTTTGGTCTTTTTAGAGGCCGGCTTCATGGGACAGCTGCCTGCTATATGTTTACTGAGGCTGGCAGGGTAGGTGAACTCTCGGCTGCAGTGAGGGCATACGTGGACCTCCTGCTCTTGCGGCTCCTCTTTAACCTGGCTAGGGGCCTTGTTAACAGTAGCTGCAGTCTCATTCCTCTGAGCGATGGCCTTCTGAACCAGCTGGTTCTTCTTCTTACCGAGGGAACTCATCTTGGTTTTGCCAGGCGGTTCTTGGTTGAAGTTGAGCCTCTTGGGTTGGCCCATTCTGCGGAAGGCGTTGTGCCCTGCGTTGGCAGCAGAGGCAGGCGACAGAGAGCCGTTCTGGGGCTTCACTATCTGTCTGAGAGGGATGGGGTTCTTCTTGGGAGTGTACCGCCTCTTATCACTGGCGTTGGCACAGGCTAGTATGTGCTTGTGCAGCTCGGGCATGTTGTCGAAACTCTTGCCGCATTTGGTGCAGCGGATGGCAGTGCTGAATGTCTGGGGGATGTTGTGGGTAGTGAAGTTGGTGGCCGAGGCCACCGAGCCTGCAGCGGTGCGGTTGTGGTAGGGGAAGGGGGGTGGCTTGAAACTGGGGTAGTGTTGATTAATGCCCAGGCGTACGTCCGGGCCTTTAGGCTTGCCTCCCTCAGAGGCCATGATCTTTATAGTAGTGTAGAGCTCTTCAGTTGGGTCCTCCAGTCCATCCTCTTCATGCTTCCCATTAGTATCAGGCTGCTCCTCCTTCTTCACATCAGAGACCCCCTGGGAGGAAGCAACTTCAGCAGAGGACTCAGGCCCTGTGGCTAAGGTTGAGGAGGGGTTACTCTCCTCTTTGGCCCTGGCTGGGTCTGTGTAGTTCTGTGGCCTGGGCTTGCCGTTCTCTACCGCTGTGTGAGTGCACGGCTGGCTGGGATGCAGGTCCTTCTGGTGCTGCTGGAGGTTGCAGAGGAAGGCGAACTCCTTGGAGCAGACGGAGCAGACAAAGACGCGTCCCACGCCGTGGAGGGCCATGCGGTGCTCCAGCAGAGCAGGGGCGTTCCCGAACAGCTGCACGCAGAACTCACACTTGTAGGGCCACTCAGCGGCGTGCTCCAGGATGTGCCGACTGAGCTCTTTGATGGAGCGGAAGGGATCCTCACATACATTACACACAAAGCTCTTACTGAAGGGCTCTGGTGGCGATCCCTCTTCCTCCTCCTCCCCCAACAACGACAAGGGTTTGTCAGCAGCAGCAGGCAGAGGTGAAGACCCTGTGCCACTAGGAGAAAGGACTAAGTCAGCCAGCTTAATCCCAGTGCTAGAGAGCGATGGCGGGGAGACCGCTGGTGGAGCTGGGATATCTGATATGGCAGCAGGCGAGGTCGATGAGGCAGAGAGGAGGGATTCTGCTACGGATGATAATACAGGGAGTTCAGAGCATTGCGATTTCTCCGGTCCCTCAGTAATAATCGGTTCCAGGTCTTGATTAATTTGGACATCCAGCAAACTTTGGTTCCCACTCCTAGCAGGCTTCGATTGTGTTGAGGACAGACTCAGAGCAACAGCATCAGATACCAAGGAGGGCTCCGTAGAGGGGCTTGAAATAGCTTCCCTGGTAAGGGGATCTGGATTGGAGTCTATTGGCTTATTGATATGTTCCTCATCTCCATAACTGTTACTTACTGTAGCTAACATTGTCTCTGCTGTAGTAAAATTTAATACGCAAACTGGCTCGTCCTCACCGTGGTCGATAGATCTGGGGGACATTTTGTGGGAGAGGACAGGGAGAGAGCTGAGCGTAGGGCAGTCTGGTGAGGGCATGGTGGGTAGGACAGGGGGAGGTGGCGTTGGAGAGGTCAGGCTGGAGCCGCAAGGGGAGGAGGGGTTCATCGTGACGGGCGTTAGGGAGGGGGGAGAGGGATGGGCTGATTCAGAGGGCAGATTGGAAGAGGGACTGTGAGAAGCGGTGCCTGTACCACTGCCTGCAGTATACTGAGAATCTGGGCTTCCCATGGGAGAAGAGCCTTCCTCTTCTGCTGGGTTTAAGCCAGCATACTCGTTCATCAACACCTTCTCTAGCATGCTGGTGTTGGGTTTCTTCTTCTTGGTGGGGGGCTGTGCCGGAGATGGACTTCCCTTAGACTCTGCTGTACTCTTCCGACTCATGCTTAAATCCAGGACTACCTCCCCGGGCGTCTTGTTGAAGCTGTCACTCCTCTTACTGATGCCGCTGGACAGATCCAAGGGCTGCTGATTACACGAGTTCCCTCCGGTCCGAGAGGCAGACCAGCTGCACCCGTTCTTCCCGCTGGGACTCAGTGTGTCCCTCTCCTCCTTGCTGGACAGACTCCAGGCAGGGGACATGCCCAGGCTCTCCAGATTTGGCACCTTGAGGGTGTACGACGAGACCCCCGCCTCGTTCTTACAGCCGTTTTCTTTCAGCGCAGGGCTGAGCTGTGGAGATGAGGAAGGGGAAGCTGTTCTTCTCTTAAACCTGCTTGAGGCTGCAGGCAGAGATGTAACGGAGAGAGGGGGAGCTAATCTGTGCCTCTCTGCTATCAGGGCGATGGCAGGTTTCTGACTGTCTGTCTGAGTCTGGAGGAGCTGTTTGAGCTTAGGAGACAGATAGATCGTTTTCTCCTTTTGAAATGTTAATGAGTCTGAGGACTGAGGGAAGACACTTCCCACCAACAAGGCGGATGAGGAAGACGTGGAGGAGGAAGAGGAGGCGGAAGAGGACCCAGTTTCAGACTCCATTTTAAGACTTGGCATGAGCGGGGGTGTCGACGTTCTCCTTTTCGACATGGGCTGGCCGAGATTCGAGACCTGCCTCACAGCACATGTCCTGGTATCCACTTTGAGAGCCTGACTGATCTGATTGGGGCTGATGACCAATGCGTCGAGACCAAACAGTGCTGCAGAACTGGAGTCCACTTCGATCACCTCACAGCCGCTGACTGAACTAGTGGACAGGATCTTGCCGTCGATGTACAGGCTGAGATTCTCTGATATGTTATTGGCTATGTCGACCATGTACTCCTCTCGGTCCCCCTCATCCTCAGTGTCTGCACTGGGCACATAGACGAGGGGTGGGCTGACGCTAGGGGACTGTTCAGGCAGATGATGCAGCTGCTGCTGAGATGGGCTCTCCTGCAGCAGCATGCCTTTCCTGCGCACACCCTTGGGCAGTAAGTGGCGCTCGTGGATTCTGCGCTGGTGTCTGCGCATGTTGGTGTGAGTGCCGAACGCCTTATTACAGTACTTGCAAGGATGAAGCTCCTTTGTCTCGCCATTCTCATCCACGATAAACGGCCGGTCACTCTCAGCCGCAGGGTCCTTCCTCACAACCTCAAGGCTCCCCATAGGTCCTCCAGGGACAGGGGAGCCCCTGACAACATAGTGGCCAGAGACGGTGCCACAGTCTGGGCTGGAAATACCAGCCTGCCCCAGAGGAGTGAGTAAAGTAGCAGTCCCAGCTAGTGAGCCAGGCCTTTGGCCTTTGTTTTTTGGCCCGTTCTCATGCCTCCGCTCGTGCCGCCGACGCCCCACCTGCGAGCCGAAGGACTTGCCACAGTAACGGCATTTGAACGTGTGCGTTTGCTGGTTTGCGGTGGCATGGATGTGTGTGTGGCGCTCCAGGCCCTGTTTGGTGGAGAAATGGCGCTCGCAGTGCTGGCAGGGATGGGACTCCTCTCCGTGGGGGTCACCTTCCAGGTCAGGGTCGGGGTCAGGGTCTGCCTCTGGTTCAGGCCTTGATAGGGATGAGGCAGTCTCAGTGTCATGCTGAAGGCTCCCAGGCCCCTCCTCAACTGGGCTGTTATGGCTTAGTGGCAGATCAGGCTGCTCACTCCTCTCCTCTGGCTCAGCTTCAGTAGCAGACTGAGCACTCTGCTGTGTCAGCGACAGTGGCTGCTGCAGATCCCCTGGGTCTTCTTCATCATCCTCCTCCACTTCCCCTCTCATTGCTGCTGAGATGAACTGGGCTTGAGAGAGGCCGTTCCTCCCCATGGGGGAGCTCTCCCGAGTCCCCTTGGAAGGCCCTGGTGATGGGGAGAGTCTCTCGTCTTCCTCATTTGGACCTACAACAACAGCAGAACAACAACAGTTAGTTACATGATTTCATTTAAATGTAAAAATGCTGAGATTTTAAGAGAAGAATATTGCCGAAATGGTTGAAATACATGAATAACAGGATTTAACTAGCTTATACCTAGGGCTGTTGCGGTGACCGTATTACCGCCACTAACGACTGCAGTAAAATGCCACATGACCTTTGAGACACGGTAATCTCCTTATGCGCTCAGGTCATGCGTCGGTAGGACCCTAATGACCATCAGGTCCTAATACCCTGGTACTCAGTCCTCTATTGTCCCTCTAACCCCTCTGACATCAATGCAAATAAAATAGAAAATCATATCAAACAGTGATCATCAAAACAGTATCATCCTTTTAAAACTCACCTCACTGTGATGATCAATGTGAAGAAAGAAGTTCAACAGCAGGTTGAAACAGTGTAAAACAGTTTCGTTGTGGATGTTGTTTCAAAGTCTAACAACAAAATGGACAACTCTAAGGTGGTTACTAATTCATAATACCCATACACATATGAGAGCTTATGTATGTCAGCCCAAGCCCCTCACCCCAAAAAACGGAATTAAAATGATGATTGTGCCGTCATACAATACATCGCCTACTGCATATTACATATGGCAGGAATAACATGAAACAAAACTGATTTAAGATGTCTTTGGTACATAATTGGTCTAGCAGTCTATACTCCAAAATGAAATGCATTCTGTTAATCACCTTTGAGTGTGGACTGTATTATTATGCATACTGGATGGACCGGTTACCTTACGCTACGCTCCAAACGTTCTTTCCATGAGTCTGGGGGAGAACGTCTAGCCCTAGGCCAGGTACTCCCAAACTGGGGTACGCGCAATGCCATCGAGGGAACACAAAATACTTTACTTTTCTTCACATTTTCAAACAGTCCATTTATATTTTCCAACGGGGCTATACATTTGGGTGAGTTCCCCCCCCCCGAGTCTGAGTAGCCTCGTTTCACTGCCAAAAATACAATTAAACCATCTAGTGTTCAACGAAGTAACAATGTCAAATACAGGTAGCCTAGTCAAATAAAGAACATCAAATCACATTAACCGTTACTCTCTCGCGGGAATTCTACTAACGGTCTGTATGTAGCCAAATGTAGCTGCTGCTCATGTTGGTATCTGTACTGATGGCGCAAAAGTCATGACAGGGAGACATAGGGGAGTGGTAACACGCGTAGAAGCAGTTGCTCCCGAAACCACTTGGGTACACTGCAGCATCCACCGAGAGGCTCTTGCTGCCAAAGGAATGCCTGACAGCTTGAAAGACGTTTTGGACTCTACAGTGAAAATCATTAACTGTTAAAGAAAGGCCCCTGAACTCTCGTGTATTTTCTGCATTATGCAATGATATGGGCAGCGACCATGTAACGCTTTTACAACATACAGAAGTGCGCTGGTTATCAAGGGGCAAAGTATTGACACGTTTTTATTTATTTATTTATTGAGAGACGAGCTTAAAGTTCTTTACTGACCATCATTTCAACTTGTCTGACCGCTTGCATGATGACGAGTTTCTCACACGACTGGCCTATCTGGGTGATGTTTTTTCTCGCCTGAATGATCTGAATCTAGGATTACAGGGCCTCTCTGCAACTATATTCAATGTGCGGGACAAAACTGAGGAGTTGGAGCTGATTAAGAAGTTGGAGCTCTTCTCTGTCTTCATTAACAAGGACAACACACATGTCTATCCATCATTGTATGATTTTGTGTGTGCAAATGATCTCAAGCTTGTGGACAATGTCAAATGTGATATAGCGAAGCACCTGTGTGAGCAGGTACTTTCCCGAAACAAACAACTGGATTCGTTATCCCTTTCATGCCCTGCCTCCAGTACACTTACCGATAACTGAACAAGAGAGCCTCATCGAAAATGTAACAAGCGGTTTTGTGAAATGTAATTTAAATCAGAAGCAACTGACAGATTTCTGGATTGGGCTGCGCTCAGAGTATCCTGCCTTGACAAATCGCACGGTTGAGACAATGATGCCATTTGTAACCACATACCTAAGTGAGAGTGGATTCTCAGCCCTCAATCGCATGAAAACTAAATACAGGCACAGACTGTGTGGAAAATAATTTCCTGAATAAAATAATGGCATGGGACTTACAAGCATATTTTTTCAGCTAAATGAACAAGCCTGCAGCCTATGGTATGGAGCACAGCCAGATAACATAGTTTGCCAATTCATATTCTGTTATTCTAAAATACTTTTTATTCATATTATAATGTTTCTTTAGGCCTAAAATAAACAATGGATTTATTGTGATGGTGTATATTAATTTTTATTATATATTTGTTTTACCCTTTTTCTCCCCAATTTCGTGGTATCCAATAGGTAGTTAGTCTTGTATCATCACTGCAACTCCCGTACGGACTCGGGAGCGGCGAAGGTCGAGAGCCGTGCGTCCTCCGAAACGCAACCAAGCCGCACTGCTTCTTGACACAATGCCCACTTAACCCGGAAGCCAGCCGCTCCAATGTGTCGGAGGAAACACCGCGCACCTGGCGACCGTGTCAGCCTGCACTGCGCCCGGCTCGCCACAGGAGTCCAGGTGCGCGATGGAACAAGGACATCCCTGCCGGCCAAACCCTCCCCCTAACCCAGACGACGCTGGGCCAATTGTGCGCCGACCCATGGGTCTCCCGGTCGCAACCGGCTGCGACAGAGCCTGGACTCGAACCCAGAATCTCTAGTGGCACCGCTAGCACTGCGATGCAGTGTCTTGGTCTCCCTAGTGGCGCGGTGGTCTATCAACTTTTTACATGTAGATGTTCCAAAGGCGCACATCAGCGGCTTGAACGCAGCTGGGATGCGTGGAGGCCTGGAGATGCTAAACTTGTTTATGTGAATTAACGGTCGATTACCGTGAGACCGGCAGTCTTTTGCATGACAATAATTGTCTGACAAAATGTCAAGACCGCCATAGCCCTACTAACACCTCAACTGACTCCCCAAATTACACAAATATCCATAATAATGGGAGAACTACTAACCTTCCTCTGTGTCCCACATCTCTCTGACAATAGGTTTGGTTACGCCTGTTTGCTTGGGCCCACGGAATGCACCCAAACCAGCCTGTCTGGCTCCCGCCAACAGCTTTCTTCTGGCTAAGGGGGAAAAGCACACGTCAACCAACAAACATTAGCTAAACATAAATAAACCATTTCACACCAAAGCAATACTGGTAAGTTGTGGAATTTCATGATTTAAAAATGTTACATTGGACTACTTCTACATAAGTAAGTCCACTATTAGAAAAGGAGATTTTCAGATGAGTAAACATCTGTGTACTAATTCCCTTTCACACCTCAACTCACAACTGTGCTGTGTATTGGTTGGCACTTAAAACTACATGGAATTACAAACTCATAACATTAAAATGTGGCTAACAGAAAGCAAAGCAAGATATGACTGCTGAACAAGATCTGAAAAATCTAGGTCAAGTACCACGTGTGCTTATGTAAAATTTTATTTCAATATTAACAATGTTTTTGTTTTTTTTACAAGCTGCTGTGGGTTAAAAAGTCCGTTAAGAGTCCAATACATTAAAATAAAACTGCTGGCCAAAATCACTTTTAACAGCCTTGATGCCCTCATTCTGAATATTTCAAGAATAAAACACTTTTCTTGGCTACATAATGAACACACAAATGTGAAGTGAATTATGGAATGGCTCATCATTGTGGTATTTATGGCCCCAGGCAGGAGACCATTTTAAGTTTTAATCTCAGCCTGCCTCAAGAGACTGGGCTAGCACCCAGTCATCACTGGAGTTGCTGTGACAAGAAGGTAATCTGGCATGGTCTACAAAGCCTGATTCATGCCACAGAAACACATGCTACAGCTCAGTCATCTGACAAGCATGGTCAAATACATTCTGCAAATATAAAACAGTGCCTCTCAAATGGGTTTCAAGTCAGAAAATGTAGCAAGTTTGAGTGCTTGGAAACAAGTATTGAAATGTTGCTAGCATTGAGGCTTTCTACCCGAAGTACCCACTTAGTGTTGTGCATTTGATACAGATATACTAATATCATTTAGCATAGAGGGATTGCAGATTAATGACAAGCAGGCTCAATATTAAACAACTCAGAATGTTGAGACGTCTAACATCTCAGAGAGTCAATAAATCATACTGCAAATTCAAAAACAGACAAGGGTTGCATGCATAGGCCTACACCACATATAGACATACAGTAGCGACTGTGGATATACCACCAGCACTAACATTTTCCTTCATATTGAAAAATAAACACTAGGCCGATTACATGGAGAAAGAATTCTCAAATGCTATGGATTGCATTCTAGCAGCTAGCCTAAATCAAAAGATAATTATGGAAAATGCAACTCAATCTGAAGGTTTAGTATTGTGGAGAAAGGAAGGGTGGGACTTCAGAGCTTGTGCAACTGCATTCATCCAGGGCCTAGTCTGCACTACCTCAACTTTGCATTGGTTTTGGCTGAATAGCTAGCTACCCTCCCTAGGCCAAATGAAAATAGAGCTCACACTTACCTGGGGAAATTAACAAAATATCTAACAGTTCAGCTAAGTAGTCTTGGTTTCATCGAAAAACTAAAACAAAGTCTGTTTATTTTCAGGGCAGGCATATATTCCTTGCGATGGTACAGACAAAATTGATAACTTATCCAGCTAGCTAACAGTGGGTAGCTGGCTAGATGTAGCTTACGTTAAGGGTTTACAACACATGTATGACACATACCTTAAGTTATCTACCCTAGCTACTTTTCCCCCATTATCACAACGGCCCTGTTTTGATCAGTTAGCCATTTGCTGAACACAAAGCCAGCGCTTGCCATCTTCCCTGCACGGGTTGTCTGGCACGTCCGGGCTTGATTTAGCCTGCTAGCTACCTGAACTGGATTGACAGGTCCGATCGAAACAAACAGATCAGACTATGAAATGTATAACCTGCAAGCCTTGTAACAGAACTAACTAGCCGGGTACCTTTTAAATATAGGTAAGTATCGAATGTAATCAACCGATCAGATAACGTGGCTCGCAACTGAGTTGTAAATCTGGAAAGGACGCGTCATATAAAACGACATGATGAGTTAGCTAGCTAACTTATTATTCTGATTTATTTAGCTGACTAGCTAATGTTGACAGTGACGTACTGTCTGTGTTGTTACATAATAGCTACCAACTTAGCTGCAATCACACTCTTTTATATGAATTAACAGTAATATAAAAGTAGCTAACTTTTTGAGATTGAAAGTTTGGAAGGAAAAATGGACTGCATCAAAACCTCGCTACAGTTAGCTAAGCTAGCTAGCATGCTATCAAGAATTAAACTTTGAAATGGCATAAATACCATTTTCTTCGACCGCTGCTACCCACTGCGAACTACCGTATCGAATAGGTGGGTGAATAATCTCCTGCAAAATGTATGACAGGATTTGTTTTATTGTAGGGGTGTACGCCTTACCTCGCTTTGCCCTGGGTGAATTTTTCTTGCTCAGACTGCTGCCTCTTTCTTCCTCTAATGCAGCTGTTATCTCAGGGTTGTCTTCCCCATTGTACCACACCAGCAGCTCATCCCCTGGCCCAATTGGCTGTTACAAGGAAAGAGGAGAGTGGGAACCAATCAGAGACACGTTTGCTAAAAGACAGGATGAAATATTTGGGCCCCTGTCGTGTCTGTCAAGTCAGAGTCCAACAACAGGAATGTTAGGTCTTGACATTTTTGTAGCTATGGTAGTTGGGTGGCAAACGGTATTTTAAAATGTCATTCCTTTTATGTTAATTATTTATTAGCCTACCCAAGTATACCAGAGACAACATAATCATTTAAAATTTGCATGAATTATAGAAAGAGGTACTTACCATGGTAAACATAGCAAAGACCAAAAGGTTGTAATTCTCTCATTTGGCTTTAAAGCAGCAATCAGCTGATGAAACACTAATAAAACCTTTCCCCTCCCCTGTTTTCAGTAAAAAAAACTGAGGGTTGGGGCAGGACAAATGTAACCACTCTCAAATTCATAGACAGAGCTATGGATGCAAGGACTAACCATCCATCACAACAATGATCGTTTGAACCATGTTTTGAGGCTATATAGTGTTTGTTGACATTTACTTTCTTTACAAACATTGGATCACAACAAGCTTCCATTTTAGATTCTGATGGGTTGCGACAGCTAAACTAAGCTAATGGGGCATTTATAAGTTGTGTACCTATTGATTCTTTAAGAACATATCAGTCATTTATTAGTCCAAAAATGGATGTAGCAACTGATTGCCCCTTTAATAAGAATGTAAATAGCCAATACTCTAGATTCACATTAGAGCTGGGACGATAAACCGAAAATCATCGAATCTGACCACACAGATCACATCGCAGGCATTTTGCTGATATCGTTCATTACAATAAGTAGCCCATGCTAGAGAAATGTTAAGTTTGAAATGAAATAAGTTTGCTTATATGGGTGATAGTTAATGGGACAATTGATGGTTACAACCATCTAACTAGTAGTAGTAGTAGTATAAATGAAAAAAATGTTAAACTATGGTGCACATTAATTATTATAAATGTATTCTATTCATCGTTATTGCATCAATTCAAGTAATTTACCCCAATATGGATTTTTTGTCCATATCGCCCAGCTCTAATTCACATACCTAAATAGCAAGCCATCCCATCACTCTGCTTCAGTGATCACCTGAATGAGAATAACATTTTACCAGTGAGACTAAACGTCTAACTTACCCGTAACACTTTGTAGTAAATGGCTCGGTTTATCTCCATGGGGAAAAGGTTCTGGTCTTGAGTGGAGTTAGCCCAGTTTACATACCGTTGCCAGTTGCCCTTCATGGGGTCTGTGGCATCCACACACATCCAGCCCCTGGCTGGAAAATACACCTACAGAGGACATCTTGGTTATCTAGCCAATATTCTTTCAAATGGATGTGTGAAAATGGATAACAGCATATATAATAGGGAGGGTGTCCTGTGCCTGTAATGTGTACAACCTGCAGTACCAGTCAAAAGTTTGGACACCTACTCATTCAAGGGTTTTTCTTTATTTTTACTATTTTCTACATTGTAGAATAATAGTAAAGACATCAAAACTATGAAATAGCACATACGGAATCATGTAGTAACCAAAAAAGTGTTATATTAAAATTTGTTTTATATTTGAGATTCTTCAAAGTAGCCACCATTTGCCTTGATGACAGCTTTGCACAGTCTTGGCATTCTCTCAACCAGCTTCATGAGGAATGCTTTTCCAACAGTCTTGAAAGAGTTCCCACATGCTGAGCACTTGTTGGCTGCTTTTCCTTCACTCTGCGGTCCAACTCATCCCAAACCATCTGAATTGGGTTGAGGTCGGGTGATAGTGGAGGCCAGGTCATCTGATGCAGCACTCCATCACTCTCCTTCTTGGTCAAATAGCCCTAACACAGTCTGGATGTGTGTTTTGGGTCATTGTCCTGTTGAAAAACTGATGATTGTCCCACTAAGCACAAACCAGACGGGATGGCGTATCGCAGCAGAATGCTGTGGTTGCCATGCTGGTTAAGTGTGCCTTGAATTCTAAATAAATCACTGACAGAATCACCAGCAAAGCACCCCCACACCATCACACCCTTCCTTTCCTGTGGTGGTCTTCATGAGATCCAGTTTCATCATAGCGCTTGATGGTTTTTGCGACTGCACTTGAAGAAACTTTCAAAGTTCTTGAAATTTTCCAGATTGACTGACCTTCATGTCTTAAAGTAATGATCGACTGTCATTTCTCTTTGCTTATTTGAGCTGTTCTTGCCTTAATATGGACTTGGTCTTTTACCAAATAGGGCTATCTTCTGTATAACACCCCTACCTTGTCACAACACAACTGAGTGGCTCAAACGCATTAAGAAGGAAAGAAATTCCACAAATTAACAAGACACACCTTTTAATTGAAAAGCATTCCACCTCATGAAGCTGGTTGAGAGAATGCCAAGAGCGTGCAAAGCTGTCATCAAGGCAACGGGTGGCTACTTTGAAGAATATCAAATATATTTTGATTTGTTTAACACTTTTTTGGTTACTACATGATTCCATAGGTGTTATTTCATAGTTTTGATGTCTTCACTATTATTCTACAATGCAGAAAATAGTCAAAATAAAGACAAATCTTGGAATGAGTAGGTGTGTCCAAACTTTTGATTGGTACTGTGGATGTGTGTTAAGGTTGATCTGAGGCTATCGCTCTATCCTCTGCTGCTCACCTCCCACATGTAAACATTGCTGGACACCTGGGACCGCTTTTTCTTCTCTCCTACAAATGGGCCGAACCTCTTGCCTTTAGGAATCGGCCTAGAGGCCCAGACACCTGGGGAAAAGAGTGGAATGAAATTCAAAAATTTCACCATGCAATATAGAGAATCTTTCAGTTTCTAAAAATGTGTTAAGATGCTCTGATTCTCTGAGGCATGCCAGGACAGGCTGGAGATGTTTTTTTTAAATAATGTACTCTGCTTCCACTACCTTATCTAGTTCATCCTCTCCCTTGTGATCCCTTGTTGTTACTGTATGATCATCAGTATCAGGAGCTCCACTCGTCCTAGGGCCCTGTGTTTTGATTGATCATTTAACCTGGATTTGAACCTTTATTTAAAAGCTTTTTCATCAAACTTTCCCCTTTTATTTTTATGTCAGATGGTCCAACACCATCCTCAGACAATTGCTTTCATTTTTGGTGTAATTATAATTTCTGGAAAAGACTTAAAATGAAGGTTAAAATCCAGGTCATGTGACATGATCAACCAAAACACAGGGCCCTAGACCACACCAGCGAACACCGCAGAATCAGAAACCACACAACCACTCACTGCTTATCGGAAGATACACCGCTGCTATTGGAATTTTATCACAAACAAATGATCATGGATCACTTATCTACGAAACTGATTAGTAATGTTACGTTAGAACAAACCCAAAGCAGCTAATTTTCAACTCACCAATACGACTTTGATCAACAGCAGAGGGACTTAGTCTCAGGCCATCGGGCAAGCTCTTCCACACATGGTGTGGAATGTCAGCAAGCGTTTCCATTGTCCCCCCAGGAACAGCAATGGTCACCTAGAATATAACATATCCTCATGTCTCAAACAGACCAACACCCCGACCAAAACATTTTAAAAACTGTCACACCGGGAACACTAAAACTCATGTACAGAATGGGCATAAATGTATTGGCTTATTTAACCTACTCAGGTAAGACTCCACATGGACTCTGGGTCTGGCACTTCAGGCAGGCTGTGGGATGGGATCTAAAGGGGAGGCAGGACAGGAGACATGGTAGGATAATAGCATTGAGGCTGACTGCCAATGCCACATGTCGGCAGAGTCACTGTACTGATTATCAAGGGGATAGCTATCAATACTACTCAACTATAATTATGTGTGCATGACACTAAAATGTAAAGATGAACTGCCCCTGTATTAACAACAAAATTTTGCAGTATATGATCTGCCAGTACCACACAGATCTGCATGTTTGTTGAATCAAGTTGTGTTCTTATTTCAACAAGCTCGAGGAGAAATATCCTTTTGTAAGAAGTTGTATTTGTTTCTCATGATGGATAACTTATTAGGAAAGGAGTGGGGATTGTAAGGCAAACTGTCCTAGCTGTCACAGGTTCTAAATAACACACTCTCCTTCATGTAGGCTATCAACCAGCTGTGACATGGTTTTCTTCATCGGTGACAAAGTCCTACACAAAGCAGATAACATGCTGGCCAATTGTTTGAAGCTTGCAGACATGCATATATTTGAGATTATAGGATGAATTCAGTGTAATAACTCATTTTTGTAATATAGGTTAGTTTATATAGCCTGGAATAGTGATCAACTCAAATAAATTAATCCCATCTCAAAGATGCAAGATAATGTGCAGTCTTCAGTAGGCTATATATAGGCTGCACCTCATGTAGAATATAGGGTAGGCTATAAGGAATTAATTTTAAAAACAGATTCCACTGATGATCATTTTAATGAAAAGAGACTGTGGCCTATTGCCCATCAGATATACGATTATTTATCCAGAACATTCCTAGGCTGTTCACAAATCAATTAGGGCCTCAAGAAATATAAAGACGACCAATTTAAGGGCTGGTGGTTAAAAAACGCATATAGGCCTGTACTGTTATCTATATTTTTATCATCGAATACATTTAGACTTAGTTTGTATTGAAAGATTTGAATTAAGAGATCAAACTACCCGTACCATTTGATAAAATAATGGATATACGGGAAGTTTCTGAATTCTTAGTTCATAAATAAAATAAATCAGGATATGCCATAGCCTGAAGTACAATGAGGCATGCTTTATTTTTTATTTTATAAAGGCTATTTGCAATTGGAAACAATAAAGGTCTGCTGATAAAAATATAGCCTTTTCATTTAACCGTATATATTGCTTTAGCCTACTTATATGCTAGAATGGCCCAATAAAGCCTAGATTTACCACAAAATCTTAACAAAAGGGATTTATTTAAAAAATGCCTACATCATGTGCTTGGAGTTGTATTCCAAGATTAGATATCAAGCAAGTATTCCATTGTTACAAACAAATAGATGCAGAGGATATCACATTTTTCTTTCAGATTGTGTAATGCGCTTGACCGAAAATTTGCGCGAGATGTAGTGCATCCTGATCAAATAATATGACAAAAAATGCTTTTTTATTGTTACCCTTGTATTGCATCGACCAGTCGCAGGGTAGGCTTTTCCAAGCCGATGCAACCATCGACAAGGCGTTTCTGGTTTTCCAATGTAGGCCTATGTGTCGTCTACAGGTTTGATTGGGATACATATTTGTGGACTTACCGGTTTTATTTTGATCAGCACTGTGATTTTTGTCTACCTGCTTTCAATCTGCTGAAAATGGCGGATGGAGGCTTGAATCGAAATGTTATCCAATAACTATTCGTTCGGTTCGTAGTTGGGAGAGGCAGGCAAGCGCCTCGTGCAACCATCGAGGGGCAACGTTCAATTCGGCCCTTAAAATATTTTTGTTCAATGACTGTGGAAAATGGACAACAGACATCGCTTGAATTTTTTTATTAAATATGAATAATTGTTTTAAAAAATTTACGCCCCCAAGTCACTAAGTAACCTAACCTCAAGTGCCAAATTGTTTGCCGATGGTCTTTGCATAATAATGCCTCACATCATTATTCAAGGGCATATCTAATTTAGGGGTCAAGTGCCTTGCTCAAGGGCACAGTGGCATAATATGGCACCTAGGATACTGATGCCGGCTCACTCCCCAAGAGATTTTCCCTTCGGACTATGAATGGACGTACTCTTAAATACACCATCACATTGGTTTAATCGCATGGCATCTTATCCGGTTTATTTTTACTTTAAAAATAACGAAATGCAGTACATATGAAACTAGCTACTGCTTCAGGGAAAACATTTGTTGTCAAAGTTATGTTTCAAACATGTTAGTGGCCACCAGAGGAGGCTATGTTCCCATGTAATGTAGGTGATGACAGCCTAAACTCCCTTTCCATCTACCAACAGTAGAGCAGCACACTGTCATTGCAATAAATATTTACAAAGTCACAAGCCTATCAAGAGTATTCAGTTCATAATCCATGGTGAATTGTCAACCTGAGCAATAAGTATCTCTCATTCATGTTGCTGGCAAACAGATGTAATAATTCATTAGCAAACCCCTGGCATTGTTAAAGGGCAGCTGAACTCAAGAAACAACTTCTCAGGATGAAAACGGTCCATGTTGCATCAATATTAGTCAGAAACTTTTATTCTGGTGTAACGTATGACTTCAAAGTGTAAATAGCATCATATTTTGGTCATAAAGTTAGTGTCTTCCAGAACTGAGATTTGCGATATTTATGGAAGCTGTTAAGTTCCTAGAGCCAGTGGATATTTGAGGGTTGGGTTTTGATTTCAATCATGCCCACTTTCCCATTAACACCGGATGGTAACGCCTAGGAAGAATTGTTTTGCACGGAGAAACAGCTGCACTGATTGTGCTCTATCCAATCATACAGTACCTATCAATAGACAGTGAGATAGACCTACCCACATTATGCAGCGCCTCAGAGTTGTTTACATAAGACAACACGTCACCAATGTTCTGTTCAAAAAACAGTGGCCTTAAACCCTTTATCGAGTGGCCACTTGCTGATGTGTCTGCAAGTGTCTTGGGCAAAATGAGAATTGAGACGGTGCGCACTTGCATCCCCTATATGAAAAAAGATTGCAGTTAGAGTGCAGTATAACTGCATTTATTCTGCAATTACGGTGTCCAAAATACCACAGTCGACTGCAGTTACTGCACTTATACTGCAGTTTCAAAACGGCAATCTTTTTTCAACTGCCACTTGTCAATATTCAAACATTCAAAACCCATTCGCGAGCATCTTGTGTCCCGCCGGAAACTTGTTTTTGCAACATGATTCGCTATTGTTAGAAATTCCCTGCCTGTGACTCCCAGGACATCATCTTACAGCCCTCTCTCAGAGACACAAACTCTGTAAGTCCAGCTACCGCAGTAGACACCCCCCCACTGGCTAGTGTTGGTTGCTAGGGGTCATATCACACCGTGGGGTCAGCCAATCACAGGCAGTCATCTTGGGTCCCAGATCCCCAATTCCTGCCTCCCTCTCTCAGTCTCCTCCAAGCAGTGACAGAGAGAGCAGCAACGTCATCTCTGCACATCAAATGGACTCATCTCTTTGGACATGTGGGATGTTGTGTGTGTGTGTGTACAAAGTAAGTTGTGTGACATGTACATACACTGAGTGTACAAAACATTCAGAACACCTGCTCTTTCCATGACAGAGACTGATCAGGTGAATCCAGGTGAAGACTATGATCCCTTATTGATGTCACCTGTTAAATCCACTTCAATCAGTGTAGATGAAGGGGAGGAGACAGGTTAAAGAAGGATTTTTAAGCCTTGAGACAACTGAGACATGGATTGTGTAAGTGTGCCATTCAGAGGGTGAATGGGCAAGACAAAAGATTGGAGTGCCTTTGAACAGGGTCTGGTAGTAGGTGCCAGGCGTTACAGTTTGCGTCAAGAACTGCAACACAACTGGGTTTTTCACGCTCAACAGTTTCCTGTGTGTATCAAGAATGGTCCATCACCCAAAGAACATCCAGCCAACTTGATACAACTGTGGTAAGCGTTGGAGTCCACATGGGCCAGTATCCCTGTGGAACGACTTTGACACCTTGTAGAGTCCATGCCCCCACAAATTGACCTGTTCAGAGGGAAAAAGAGGTGCAACTTAATATTAGGAAGGTGTTCTTAATGTTTTGTACACTCGGTATATATTTTTCTTCATACATAGTTGCATAAATTGAATAACAAAATGGCACAGTTGGAGAAAGCCGACACCTTATGAGTTCCAACCCGACTTTGCTATTTAGTTACTTTTTTCTTGTTTATCTTTACTTTTTTTATACGGAAAGTTCATACTATTATCACATATGACCGTGAAGCACTTTTGGACATCAGATCGACAGTTACTAACCTTGATTTCGACTTCAAACTCAGCTGTTCCCTTTTTCACACCCGACCCTATTGCTTTGTCTCAAGATTTTGCGCACCTGATATAGAATACCTCTTGGCAAACTTCAGACCTTTTTTATCTACCAAGAGAGTTCTCATCTGTAATTGTCACGGCTGTCTACTACACTATGGTGTCGCACAGAGCCCAAACAGGCCACTTTACACACTGCCCACCTGCGGTCCAGAAGAGTGTGGCTCCAGGGTATCCAGTGGACTACCATCATTTGGATTATGCCCTCTCTCTGGAGCCTATGCCAACGGCGCAGCATGGACTTTATGGCCCCTCTCCTCCACCACATGGATTACAGGCATCAGACATTGTGCCGGCTGGTGCAGGTGTGCAAGGGGCTATTCCTGTCATTCCTGCGACAGCCCTGAGTGACTGGACTATTTCAACCTGGGAATACAAATGGCGGAGGAGCCAGTTGCAGACGGCAGTGAGGTTCTGCAGCCACCCAGGCTCTACATTGCAGAGCAGCATGATTTTCTGCCACTCACAGCTCCACAGGTGGCCCTGCAGTTCTGTAGCCCGCTTGCAGTCCACTGGTCACCTGTGTGGGAGCCAGCACCGGTACCAGCTCCTCTGCCACGGCCCCTATTGGAAGCACCCAGGCCAGTCCAGCAACCCCTGCGACTACCAACAGTCCGGTTGCCTGGGCTGGATCAGCGATCCCTGGGACTACAGCCAGTCCGGTCACCTTTGGTGCTCCAGCCAATACCCCAGCTGACGAGAGAGATGGCACTCCAGCTGCTACCGCAGCTAGAAATCCAGCCTGTCCGGGAGCCACGAGCACCCTCAGCAGATCATCATCGGCCAGAGCTTCCCGGAGAGAGTCTCCAGCAGCAGGGGAACCTCCTCAGTCAGGCCTGCTTTCCTCAACTGACCCAGCCTAGGGGGCCCTCCTAGCTTCCCTCCGGGTATGGCCCACCTCGGGTTGGTGAACCACCGCCACCAAGCCTGCTCTCCTCCGCTGAGGCAAGGCCCGTCTCAGTTGGGGAGCCACCACCATCGCTCCTGCTCTCCTCCCTGACCCAGGCCACCTGGGCCCTCCTGGCCCGCCTTGGCACCGAACGAAAAGGGTCAATATCAGGGGATATATTTATCTATATACTGTATTTTTTGGATATCTGAGATTTTATTAGAAATAAGAAGTAGACGTGCTCCAAATACGCATGTCCTTCATTTCATATACAAAGCTAGGATATTCTCCATAATTGGACAGTTTCTACATGCATCCAATCCGGACCTCCGAAATCTCCCTGCTACCATATACAGTGCATTCGGAAAGTATTCAGAACCTTTCCATTTTTCCACATTTTGTTACGTTACAGCTTTATTCTAAAATTGATTAAATTATATTTTTTATCATCAATCTACACACAATACCCCATAATGACAAAGTGAAAACATGTTTTTAGAAATGCTTACAAATGTATTAAAAACAGACATATCTTATTTACATAAGTATTCAGACCCTTTGCTATGAGACTTGAAATTGAGCTCAGGTGAATCCTGTTTCCATTAATCATCCTTGAGATGTTTCTACAACTTGATTAGAGTCCACCTGTGGTAAATTCAATTGATTGAACATGATTTGGTAAGGCACACACCTGTCTATATAAGGTCCCACAGTTGACAGTGCATGTCAGAGTAAAAACCAAGCCATGAGGTCGAAGGAATTGTCCGTAGAGCTCCGAGGCAGAATTTTGTCGAGACACAGATCTGGGGAAGGGTACCAAAACATTTCTGCACCATTGAAGGTCCGCAAGAAAACAGTGGCCTCCATCAGTCTTAAATGGAAAAAGTTTGGAACCACCAAGACTCTTCCTAGAGCTGGCCGCCCAGCCAAACTGAGCAATCGGGGGAGAAGTGCATTGGTCAGGGAGGTGACCAAGAACCCAATGGTCACTCTTACAGAGCTCCAGAGTTCCTTTGTGGAGATGGGAGAACCTTCCAGAAGAACAACCATCTCTGCAGCACTACACCAATCAGGTCTTTTTTGTAGAGTGGCCATACGGAAGACATTCCTCAGTAAAAGGCACATGACAGCCCGCTTGGAGTTTGACAAAAGGCACCTAAAGACTCTCAGACCATGAGAAACAAGATTCTCTGGTCTGATGAAACCAAGATTGAACTCTTTGACCTGAATGACAATCGTCATGTCTGGAAACCTGGCACCATCCCTACGGTGAAGCATGGTGGTGGCAGCATCATACTGTGGGGATGTTTTTCAGTGGCAGGGACTGGGAGACTAGTCAGGATGAACGGAGCAAAGTACAGAGAGATCCTTGATGAAAACCTGCTTCAGACCACTCGGGACCTCAGACTGGGGTGAAGGTTCACCTTCCAACAGGGCAACGACCCTATGCACACAGCCAAGACAATGCAGGAGTGGTTTCGGGACAAGTCTCTAAATGTCCTTGAGTGGCCCAGCCAGAGCCTGGACTTGAACCCGATCAAACATCTTTGGAGAGACCTGGAAATAGCTGTGCAGCAACGCTCCTCATCCAACCTGACAGAGCTTGAGAGGATCTGCAGAGGATAATTAACTCCCCAAATGCAGGTGTGCCAAGCTTGTAGCGTCATACCCAAAAAGACTCAAGGTTGTAATCGCTGCCAAAGGTGCATCAACAAAGTACTGAGTAAAGGGTCTGAATACTTATCTAAATGTGATCTTTTTTTATTTAATTTTTTATTAGCAAACTTTTCTAAAAACCTGTTTTTGCTTTGTCATTTTTGGTATTGTGTGTAGATTTAATCAATTTTAGAATAAGGCTGTAACCTAACAAAATGTGTAAAAAGTCAAGGGGTCTGAACACTTTCCGAAGGCACTGTATATGAGGCTTATCATTATACTGGATTTTGTACATGCCTTGTGCTGACATGAAATTGTTTAGTGCAAATCCTACCCTTGTAATCTCGGTGGGGAGATGTCTGGAAGCAGGAGATAATGGGATCCTTATCTTAGAACATACAACCTCTACCACCAAGTTCAATGTCAGATACTTTGGTCCCAGAAGGTCTGATTGGGAATTGGAGGTGCCCCTGTGATAATGAATATGGTTTGCCTAAGACTATCACAACAATTACATTGTCTATGCTAAATGTGTTTAAATTGTAAAATAAAGAAAATAGTTGGACTATAAGAAATACTTTTTATTCAATGGGGCTAGGCTGTCACAACTTCCGCCGAAGTCGGTTCCTCTCCTTGATCGGGCGGCGCTCGGCGTCGCCGGTCTTCTAGCCATCATCGATCCACTTTTCATTTTCCTTTTGTTTTGTCTTGTCTTCACACACGCCTGGTCTCATTTCCCTCATTACATTTTGTGTATTTAACCCTCTGTTCCCCCCCATGTCTTTGTGCGGAAATGTTTATTGCAAGTGCATGTGCACGTTTTCTCTGGTGCGCGAGGGGGTTTGTTGTTCTGGTTTTCGGTGGTAAAACTGCTGCGTTGATTACCCAGTTTTGCTCTCCTGCGCCTGACTTCCCTGCCGCCAGTTACGCACTCCCTTACATAGGCAAAGCAGAGACTACAAAATAATTTTCATTTCACCATACAACAACATAGCATATTATTAAAGTACTGTGTTTACAATATCATTAAAAAAAGTATTTTCCACGTTCCAAATTATATTTAATATATTCATACGTTTTAAGGGGGCACTTTTGTCATGACGTCAAGGGGAAGGTGCTCTCTACTTAAATGGAAGAACAGAATCATTCAGATAGTCCGAAAAACAGTATATATGACAACCATCTCATATAACTGAAGGATGTCTCCTTTTATACCTGGAAAACGACAAAGTTGAAGTAGAAACTGATGCTGAGCATTGCTCATCTTCACAGAGGGACATGGGTGTCTTGATAGAGGTCAGCTGGTGAACCTACAGTAGGACATAAACAAATAAAAAGCACTCCTGGTGTTAGAATATCACTTCTTCAGGTCACCTATACCATCAGGGCACTTTAGTGTTTGGTTGTGTTAAGTTCATTCAGGTGTTTTAGTGTCATATAAAGAAACTCTATTGTTGGGCTGGATCAACCAATAGTCAACACAACAGGTTGTCCTATCCCATTGAGACCTTTGTCCATACATTTTCCCTCCATTATATGAATATATGATAACCACTGGAGTTTTTTGGACAATAATGTCCTCCAGGCTATACGGACGTCATATCGTAAATTTACATCTCCCCTTTTCATGGCCATGGCTGGAAAGGATCCAACGTTTGTCAAATTAACGTAATATTTGACATTTCGTAGAAGAAATGTCAAAAAAAAATATTTGGGCGTTAACTTGACAAAAGCTGGATCCCTTTTAGCCAAGACCCCTTTTCGGCCTAGATTACATGGTTTCCTTCAAGACAAGGCCGTTTTTATTGAGCTGTGTCAGTAGAGCAGGCCTAGGCTACCATCGTATTAAAAAAGATTCTGCTAATGTCTCCAGTCATATAAAGTGTAGTAGAATTGCATGAAATGTTTATCAAAGGCCACATTTTTCCTGTGCAAAGGAAAGAAACGTCTCTGATATAGCCTATAAACCTATGTCACTACACGCTTATTAATAGCCTAAATTATCACTATCCAATCTACTCATCATATCAGGAATAGTAGGTTTAAATTAGTCTGCGATGATAGAGGCATTCAATCCTTTGTTATAAAGGTGCATTTTTATGGTAAAAAATGTGCTTTGGCTAACTTACTGTAGTGTTGTTGTTAGCACCTGGTTAGCATAACAGCTAAACTAAACTCAAAATCGATCAGACTTGACTTACCAGTGATGAAATGATTGTAGCAGACCATGTATTTACAGCTGTCTGGGTTCAGGTCTTGACGGGCAAAAAGGTTTCTTCGCTTTTCTGACAATTCTTGAGTCTTATCTCATTGGTATCACCAATAGTGTTTTGTGATTGCAGGGAATCTGTAAATCATTTCCCCCGTTGTCTTTCCTGCCTTGTCAGACCGTAGTGATGAATCAACTAGTTTTAGGCACTGTTATCATTTTTAAATGTATTTATTTCTATTTCACCTTTATTTAACCAGGTAGGCTAGTTGAGAACAAGTTCTCATTTACAACTGCTACCTGGCCAAGATAAAGCAAAGCAGTGCGACACAAACAACAACACAGAGTTACACATGGAATAAACAAACATACAGTCAATAATACAATAGAGAAAGTCTATATACAGTGTGTGCAAATTAGGTAGGATAAGAGTGGTGAGGCAATAAATAGGCCATAGTGGCGAAATTATTACAGTATGGCAAATTAAACACTGGGGTGATAGATGTGCAAGTAGTGGTACTGGGGTGCAAAGGAGCAAAATAAATAAAATAAATAACAATATGGTGATGGGCTATTTACAGATGGGCTATGTACAGGTGCAGTGATCTATGAGCTGCTCTGACAGCTGGTGCTTAAAGCTAGTGAGGGAGATATAAGTCTCCAGCTTCAGTGATTTTTGCAGTTCGTTCCAATCATTGGCAGCAGAGAATTGGAAGGAAAGGTGGCCGAAGGAGGAACTGGCTTTGTAGGTGACCAGTGAAATATACCTGCTGGAGCGCGTGCTACGGGTGGGTGCTGCTATGGTGACCAGTGAGCTGAGATAAGGCGGGCTTTACCTAGAAAAGACTTATAGATGACCTGGAGCCAGTGGCTTTGGCGACGGATATGAAGCGAGGGCCAGCCAACGAGAGCATACAGGTCGCAGTGGTGGGTAGTATATGGGGCTTTGGTGACAAAACAGATGGCACTGTGATAGACTGCATCCAATATGCTGAGTAGAGTGTTGGAGGCTATTTTGTAAATGACATCGCCGAAGTCGAGGATCGGTAGGATGGTCAGTTTTACGAGGGTATGTTTGGCAGCATGAGTGAAGGAGGCATGTTGCGAAATAGGAAGCCGATTCTAGATTTAATTTTGGATTGGAGATGCTTAATGTGAGTCTGGAAGGAGAGTTTACAGTCTAACCAGACACCTAGGTATTTGTAGTTGTCCACATATTCTAAGTCAGAACCGCCCAGAGTAGTGATGCTGGATGGGTGGGTAGGTGTGGGCAGCAATCGGTTGAAGAGCATGCATTTAGTTTTGCTTGCATTTAAGAGCAGTTGGAGGCCACGGAAGGAGAGTTGTATGGCATTGAAGCTCGTCTGAAGGTTAGTTAACACAGTGTCCAAAGAAGGGCCAGAAGTATACAGAATGGTGTCGTCTGCGTAGAGGTGGACCAGAGAATCACCAGCAGCAAGAGCGACATCATTGATGTATACAGAGAAAAGAGTCGGCCCGAGAATTGAACTCTGTGGCATCCCCATAGAGATGGGTCCGGACAACAGGCCCTCCGATTTGACACACTGAACTCAATCAGAGAAGTAGTTGGTGAACCAGGCGAGGCAGTCATTTGAGAAACCAAGGCTGTTGAGTGTGCCGATAAGAATGTGGTGATTGACAGAGTCGAAAGTCTTGGCCAGGTCGATGAATACAGCTGCACAGTATTGTCTCTTATCGATGGCGGTTATGATGTCATTTAGGACCTTGAGCGTGGCTGAGGTGCACCCATGACCAGTTCGGAAACCAGATTGCATAGCGGAGAAGGTACGGTGGGATTTGAAATGGTCGGTGATCTGTTTATTAACTTGGCTTTTGAAGACCTTAAAAGGCAGGATAGGATAGATATAGGTCTGTAGAAGTTTGGGTCTAGAGTGTCTCCCCTTTGAAGAGGGGATGACCGCGGCAGCTTTCCAATCTTTGGGGATCTCAGACGATACGAAAGAGAGGTTGAACAAGCTAGTAATAGGGGTTGCAAAAATTTCGGCGGATAATTTTAGGAAGAGAGGGTCCAGATTGTCTAGCCCTGCTGATTTGTAGGGGTCCAGATTTTGCAGCTCTTTCAGAATATCAGCTATCTGGATTTGGGTGAAGGAGAAATGGGGGGAGGCTTGGGCAAGTTGCAGTGAGGGGTGCAGGGCTGTTGAACGGGGTAGGGGTAGCCAGGTGGAAAGCATGGCCAGCCGTAGAAAAATGCTTATTCAAATTTTCAATTATTGCGGATTTATTGGTGGTGACAGTGTTTCCTAGCCTCAGTGCAGTGGGCAGCTGGGTGGAGGTGTTCTTACTCCCCATGGTCTTTACAGTGTCCCAGAACATTTAGGAGTTAGTGCTACAGGATGCAAATTTCTATTTGAAAAAGCTAGCCTTTGCTTTCCTAACTGCCTGTGTATATTGGTTCCTAACTTCCCTGAAAAGTTGCATATCGCGGGGGCTATTCGATGCTAATGCAGTACGCCACAGGATGTTTTTGTGCTGGTCAAGGGCAGTCAGGTCTGGGGTGAACCAAGGGCTATATATGTTCCTGGTTTAAAAAAAAAATGGAATGGGCATGCTTATTTAAGATGGGGTAGCAGTTTGTGGTAGCCACTCAGCTGTTTTTATCGGAATAATTAATGTGGTGGTCTTCCAACATGGCCACCAGGAGGCATTGTATGTCAACTGCAAGCCCTCTACAGGGAAAATATGATAATAACACAACAACCGATGGCAGTAGCTAACTACTGTAGCTAACTTCTGTAGCTAGCCAGCACACAAGCAACGCTAAAGGGATTGAAAATGGATAGCATAACTCTAGCCCAAAAAATAAAATAATCTAAATATTAGCTAGCTGGCATGTGTGAAACACGTTCCACACATGCTAGGAATGTACAGTATTTCCTCCAACGTTATGATGAAAAGATGCCTCTCGGTCCCAAAACACAAATTTTCTGGACACTTGTGGGAGGAGTGTGTTGTGTTCATCACTGATTGTCTAGTATAACATCCATGATTCCTATCATCGATTGGACAGTCTATTTTGTTTATCGGAAATGACTAGGTGATTTGGTGTCTCTATTTCCTTTGTATATTGAGATGCTACTCGTTGAGATAAAACCTCAGCTTCAACTGAGAACAAATGTTTGTTGAAAAACATAACATTTGGCAAACGAGGATGTCTGAAAGTATTTCTACAATATCTCTACCTCCACTGGAGCAGTTCGTGATTCAAAGGGCCCTTCTTCTCCACTGTCTCAGCACCGAGGGCCTGCAGATCTTCCAAACGCTCGGGGAAGCACACACATATGATGCAGCTGTTGAACTTTTGGATGTACATTTTGCAAAGAAACAAGTGTGCTTCTGAAGAGGTTGGAGAGAGGGAGGCGCTAGCATTCGTCTGGGCCTGCGAGCGGTGGCACATTTACCTCTACGGGCCTTCTTTCACCCTGCGCACCGACCACCAGGCCCTCACAGCCTAGATGTCTACCTCCGGGTCAGGTCACAAGCCCCTCCGCATGTACCGTTGAGTAGACGGCCTCCAGCAGTATAACTTTAAGCTGTAGTTTACGCCGGTCAGGGACAATGTGGTGGCTGACCTTTCACATCAGTTCCCCCAGACCCCACCTGTGCCCAGGTTGACTCCGAGGAGGACCTCATCCAGCTCCTACACTCACCTCTCCAAGACACAGTGTCGCTCAAGGAGCTGACCCGAGAATCAGCCAACGACCCCATCTTCACGACCTTGCGGGAATACGTAGCCAATGGCTGGCCAGCACAGCTCCCATCGGAACTCCAACCATATGCCAGGTTTGAACATGACACGTCTGGCTCGCGGAAACTGCACCGTCATACCAAGCAGCCTCAGAGGACGAGTGTTGGCCATGGCTCATGAGGGCCACCTTGGCATTGTGAAGCTGAAGCAGCGCTGGCGGGACCTGGTGTGGTGGCCTGGCATCGATCATGATATCGAAGGGCTAGTACGTGACTGTGCTCCATGCCTTGTCAGTGGAAAGACAGGCCCACCCCCGGCATCACCACTGCAGCCACTGGCCTGGCCCTCCTGTCCATGGGAACATATCCAACTGGACATCTGAGGTGAACTCTACAATGTGCCACATCACCAACGCTTCCTGATGGTTGCGTATGACCTTGTCTAGTATAGCAGCCATGATTCGTATCATCGATAGGACAGTCCATTTTGTTTGTGTTTTATCGGAAATTACTAGGTGATTTTTGAGATGTTACTTGTTGAGATGTGAACAAGTGTTTGTTTTTTTAAATATAAGAGTGCTGATGATAACGCCCACTGTATGCGCTTTCGGTAGCTTGATTGTGTCCTGACTGAGGAGAAATCTGCATACAATGCAGCCCTGGTCAGCCAGATCTGAACACAATCGTTGTTTAAATCACTATATTCTATAAATTGTGCATATCGGCTGTGACTTACTTAGAATTAAATATAAATTAAATGAAAAATGCCTTATTAGGCTCAGTCTACAGTGCCTTTGAAGTAATTTTTAGAAACAAGAGTTTGGCCAGTCTGTGGCTTCAGGCTGATGCAATGGTGCCTGGAGAGCAGGCCAGCAGCGTTCTCCGTGCTTGCAGAGCCACTGGGGATGCTAAACACCCTTTTGGCCACTCTTGCCAGGCTGGGGAGAGACCTACAGTACAGTATGTTTTAGCAGGGAAGTTTGGTAGGGTGACCTGATTTTCTAACTATGAAAATAATTTTGTCGAACAGATTGGGAACCCAAAAGTTTGATTCTAGATGGGGAACAATAAATCAAAAAATGATTTGGTAAGGGACATGTAGGGTCAGATTCATGACATCTTGTCTTCAGGATATTTTATTATCCATTTCCTTTATGTAGTCTGATCAGTGGAACAATTCTCATTCTCAACCATGTGCTATAATATAGCGTAATTAATGTGCTTGTCAGCAAGAACACTACTGTTATTCCCCACATTTATTTTTGTAACGTCTGCTTCCAGCTCACACTCTCAAACACGCAGATCCCCTGAACGCAGCTCACTCTCCAGATCCCAATCACCTGAATTCTGATCAGCTGTTCACACACCTGTATGTCATTTACACACACTATTTAGTTCAGTTCTTTGCACCCCATCATTGTGAAGTATTGTTTATTTTGATACACATTTCTATTTGGAGCGCTGGGTTTTTCCCGTATTAGTCCTCCTGTGTATTGTAGTTTTTGGCCATCCTCACTAACGTAGATTTCTTTTGCCTATTCCCTGCCTGTACTTTTGCCTATTGGATTTCCTATCATCAACCTCTTGCCTGATCTCCCGGACTACGTTATTAGCCTTTTCCCTGCCTGTACTGTTAACTTTTTGGATCCCCTGTGTATGACCTTCTGCCTGCCCCTGGACCCAGCTACCTGCCTCCTCCTGTGGTCCTTTACCATCAAACACCTGCTGCGCCCTGCGCTTGAAACCAGCTCTCTGTCTCCCATCGTATTCATTGCAATTTTATTATTCCACTTCTTCACAATTTTGCCAGTGTAATCACATATTTGAAATTTGATATGCCAACTTGTGTCTTTGAACATGAATTATATGAGGCTATGTATTTTGGCAGCCATTCATGGACCGTTTTGAATACGTCGTACAAATAAGCATGAGATATGCTCAAGGAATCAAATAAAATGTAGGACATTTTAGTATTGTGCACATGCTAGGCAGAAATGGTAGGGGGACTCAACTTTTATCTATGTAGAGTAAGATGATGGCAAGGATCTTCAACTAGTAGGCATAAACCACCTGAATAATGATATTCATTGGGTTTTTCTTAAAGGTTGGATGTTTTTGAGAAATGAATTGTTATAACAATAACATTTTCAAACACCCAGCACTTGGGAAACAGATCAGGGGTGGCCAACCCTCCTGGAGAGCAAGCAGGATTTTATTCCAGTCCTATTTTAAAGAGATCGTTCGCCCAAATGACAAAATATCTCCTTACCTTGAAAACAGTCTATCAACAAGGAGACTGCAATCTATGATTTGGTTACCCCCTGCCATCAACCAGTAATATGAGTATTTCCTGTGCAGAGCCTTGGTGTAGTGGTAACACTCCCTGGCACGTGTCGTATACAACTTTCCACCTTAGAACAGGGATCAATCCCTGCTTCCAACCTTCTGACTTTTTCACCCATTTGCCTGTCTCCCCATCTCATTTAATTACTGTGTGAATAAAGTGTCAAACCACCTAAAAAATAGTATCATACTTTACATTTCATCCCCCCCAAAATCTCAAAGTAACAAAATCGTTGAATTTTGAGTGTTCGTTTAATGTTCAAAGTATGCTGAATTCACCTAAAATAGAATTGCAGGAAATTAGCTTTAAAACAGTACAACTTTACTGGGGGAAGACCAGTCCCTTCCCATCTAGGGGTTGTGCCAGTAAATCTCACACCAAGCTTTCTTCAAAAGTTGGCTGTCCTGGTAGACTCTTCTAGCCTATTCACTCTATTGTTGGCGGTGCTTGTCTACTCAACGGCACAACTGCAGGTGCTCATGCACAACAATACACGACTAGACTGTCTACAAGTTAAAACCCCTCACATTTTTCACATCTTTGCTAAAATCCCATCTAAATGCCCCATTATTGACTCAGTGTAACTAAACCCTTTTTCTTTTCTTTTTTATCAGATGAACATGGTTTATTGTATGATTACACATCTTCATAATCATTCTTCATGTCTTTCCAGGAGACTTGCAGTACAAGACAAATCTTCTGAAGAGGTCGAAGCAGTGGGTGGGACTCTAACCCGGAAGCAGTGGGTGGGACTCTAACCCTTGCCACATCTGACGCTCGTCGGATGTGGCAAGGCTTGCAAACTATTACAGACTACAAAGGGAAGCACAGCCGCGAGCACAGCCACAAGTAACACGAGCCTACCAGACGAGCTAAATTACTTCTATACTCACTTCGAGGCAAGCAATACTGAAGGCCATGAAGTGGCCATGAAGTGCTTTGAAAGGCTGGTCATGGCTCACATCAACACCATTATCCCAGAAACCCTAGACCCACTCCAATTTGCATACCGCCCCAACAGATCAAACAGATGATGCAATCTCTATTGCACTCCGCACTGCCCTTTCCCACCTGGACAAAAGGAACACCTATGTGAGAATGCTATTCATTGACTACAGCTCAGCGTTCAACACCATAGTGCCCTCAAAGCTCATCACTAAGCTAAGGACCCTGGGACTAAACACGTCCCTCTGCAACTGGATCCTAGACTTCCTGACGGGCTGCTCCCAGGTGGCAAGGGTAGGTAACAACACATGCGGCACGCTGATCCTTAACACAGGGGCCCCTCAGGGGTGCGTGCTCAGTCCCCTGCTGTACTCCCTGTTCACTCATGACTGCATGGCCAGGCACGACTAAAACACCATCATTAAGTTTGCCGATGACACAACAGTGGTAGGCCTGATCACCGACAACGATGAGACAGCCTATAGGGAGGAGATCAGAGACCTGGCCATGTGGTACCAGGATAACAACCTCTCCCTCAACGTGATCAAGACAAAGGAGATGATTGTGGACTACAGGAAAATGAGGAACGAGCACGCCCTCATTCTCATCGCCGGGGCTGTAGTGGAACAGGTTGAGAGCTTCAAGTTCTTTGGTGTCCACATCACCAACAAACTAACATGGTCCACACACGCCAAGACAGTCGTGAAGAGGGCACGACAAAACCTATTCCCCCTCAGGAGACTGAAAAGATTTGGCATGGGTCCTCAGATCCTCAAAAAGTTCTACAGCTGCACCATCGAGAGCATCCTGACTGGTTGCATCACTGCCTGGTATGGCAACTGCTCGGCCTCCGATCGCAAGGCACTACAGAGGGTAGTCTGTATGGCCCAGTACATCACTGGGGCCAAGCTTCCTGCCATCCAGGACCTCTATACCAGGCGGTGTCAGAGGAAGGCCCTAAAAATTGTCAAAGACTTCAGCCACCCTAGTCATAGACTGTTCTCTCTGCTACCGCACGGCAAGCGGTACCTGAGCGCCAAGTCTAGGTCCAAAAGGCTCCTTAACAGCTTCTACCCCCAAGCCATAAGACTCTTGAACAGCTAATTAAATGGCTACCCAGACTATTTGCTTTGTCCCCCCCTCTCTTTTAAGCTGCTGCTACTCTCTGTTTATGATCTATGCATAGTCACTTTAACTTAACCACATGTACATTTTACCTCAGTTACCTCAACTAAGCTGTGCCCCCGCACATCGACTCTGTACCGGTACCACCTGTATATAGCCTCGCTATTGTTATTTTGCTGCTGCTCTTTAATTATTTGTGTATTTTTTACATATTTATTTTTTACTTAACACCTATTTTTCTTTAAACTGCATTGTTGGTTAAGGGCTGTAAGGAAGCATTTCACTGTATGGTCTATACCTGTTGTTTTCGGCGCATGTGACAAATCAAATATTATTTCATTTGGTGAAGAACATCGCCACAATGCCAAAGTCTGCTAAACCAGCTGCCATTACCCAACACATGAAGAGGTTCACCAGCTGAAGAACATTCTGGAACCTGCCTGGAACATTCAACGAACACAACATCCATATAGATTTCGACTGATGTAGTATAATATAGAATGCCTTGTATGCTCACAACTGCATTGTGGTATTGTTATTGCTAGCTGTTATACATATGTATATGATGGTGTTTTATATAATATTTTTTACAAGTGTACTGACAAGTGACTAAATGATTCCAGCTGCATCAGAAACCAATAAAGTGCTGAATTCAACTTCTGCATCAATTAATTGTGATATTCATGAAATGTATTTGGATAAACTAGCTTCAATCTTACTGATAAAACAAAAGATGCAGGGAATTGGTGTATCATTTAAACTTTAATTTGTTGGCAAGTAAACATGTTTCAATAAAACAGTATGTTAGTCTGTCAATATAGCAAATAAGTAGACATATGGCTTGTATTCAATGCAAAGTGTAAGGACTGACGCTTGAGTAGAGAAGTAGGTACCGGGAGTCAACATTTAATTGGAACAGACGAGGCACAGGACAGGAACAGCGTCAGAACCGGATAATACACAGACGTAAGACAATTAATGCAGACGCGGGGAACAGAGCTGGGGAACAGACAGATATAGGGGAGGTAATAAAACAGGTGATTGAGTCCAGGTGAGTCCAATGAATCGCTGATGTGTATGACGAGGGAAGGCAGGTGTGTGTAATGATGGTTGCAGGAGTGCGTAATGCAGGGCGCCCTCGAGCGCCAGGGGGGAGAGCGGGAGCAGGCGTGACACAAAGTTTATTTGCTCAGGAGACCGAGAGGAGTTCACACAGCAGTATGCAGGAACAGTTATGGCAATGTATCACACATACACAGTAGAATAAAAATATACCACTAACGCTTAATAAATACTACAGTTTTACAAAGGGAATACATGCACATGGTATTTTTGGGTGGTGCAGTGAGGTGTTCGGAGTCACTTTGATACAAGGGGAGATTGTTGTTATGGGACCTTTCACATCTCCTCTTGAAAGTCATCAGATTATTTGTATCCAAGTGGTATTGTCTGTGAGAGAAAGACAGAAATGCTATTAGATATTCGTGTACAATCGTTGTGTACTGTCTGTATTCCTGCTGTAGCAGCATGGTGTAAAATATGAAACATCCCACAAACCCACGTTAGCTAGCTTGCTACAACAAGCAGGTATAATTACTCCAAGACTAATATGAGTCATAAAGCCAAAGTCATTCCTTTACTCTCTGCCATCATCATCATCAACATTTCTACATTTCTACACCTAATGAGAAGCACTGAGGCTAGCTAGGCTAGTTAGCTAGCTATAATGTCAGACTACAGTACATTTTAGGTATAGCAAACACAGCTAGCTAAACTTGGCTAGGTTGGCTTGTGGTGGTACTAGCAAGCCCAGTTATGGCCAAATCTATAACAAAAATTGCACTGTACTGAACAACACTGCCTCGTGCAAAAAGAGAGGTTATATTGCAAATGAGTCAACCTAGATATCCTGCAATGTCTTGGCAGATAGGAACATCGTTGAGACCAATGGCACTATTGAATAAGGACACCCATATCTACTCGCTGCCAGCGTGATCGTGCAATCGGCGAAACACAAAGGCCACAATAATTGCTATAAAACATGACTCCATTCATTTTTAGATCAGACAGCAGGCTCAATCAACAAATGAAGTCATTGGTTGAACTCTCCTGGTGCGAAAATAAAACAAAATACAGATATAGTGCATAATTGAATGAATTAAATGTATGAATGTATGAAACACCCTCTCATCTTTCATAATTCTGTAGGGAGACTGGAAAAATACAGGGACACCCATCCCGTAGAGGTGAATGCATTTGAGCCAATCAGTTGTGTTGTGACAAGGTAGGGGTGGTATACAGAAGAAGATAGCCCTGTTTGGTAAAAGGCCAAGTCAATATTATGTCAAGAACAGCTCAAATAAGCAAAGAGAAACGACAGTCCATCATTACTTTAAGACAAAGGTCAGGCAATATGGAACATTTCAAGAACTTTGAAAGTTTCTACAAGTGCAGTCGCAAAAACCATCAAGTGCTATGATGAAACTGGCTCTCATGAGAACCGCCACAGGAAAGGAAGACACAGAGCTACCTCTGCTGCAGAGGATAAGTTCATTAGAGTTACCAGCCTCAGAAATTGCAGCCCAAATAAATGCTTCACAGAGTTCAAGTAACAGACACATCTCAACATCAACTGTTCAGAGGAGACTGCGTGAATCAGGCCTTCATGGTCGAATTGCTGCAAAGAAACCACTACTAAAGGACACCAATAATATGAAGAGACTTGCTTGGGCCAAGAAACACGAGCAATGGACATTAGACCGTTGGAAATCTGTCCTTTGGTCTGATGAGTCCAAATTTGAGATTTTTGGTTCCAACCGCCGTGTCTTTGTGAGACGCAGAGTAGGTGAACGGATGATCTCCGCAAGTGTGGTTCCCATGCAGTGGCGGATTGAGGTATAGGCGACATGGGCAGCAACTTGCCGGGGGCGGCACCGGCTGCCTGCACAAAGAAAACGTAATGGTGACATTTGCGCGACAGGTTTTCTATCGCTCATTTGCAAGTCACGTCAATGATATCATGTCAACGTGTGGGACTGTGGGTCAATTAACCTTAGTTAATAAAGTGGGCGCCCTGATTCTAGTTTGTGAGCTAGGCAGGCTACTGCCTGGGAAGGTCTCCCACTCAGAAGTACGAGATGCTACCAAATAAATCACAAATCATTCATAATACTATGAATATATAGTTTCACAGACATATTGTTGCATTTTTTTCTGGTTTGTGCGAAATCGTTAAGAATAATATAAAACCAGTCTGCACACCACCAAGGTGAATTGGTTTAGTCTTGACTCTTGGTTGACAGTGTTTGGGGGACTGGCAATGTATTGATGCTTGGGTGCCAAATCAACTCAAGTTTGTTTCTATTTGTCTTTGTTACTTCTTTTGATATTTATGAGTCTTATTTTTATATATATATTTATATAGTTTTAAATGCTATGATTATTTATTTGTGTTGTTCCAAATGTCTGAATAAAAATTACAGTTAGTGCAGAATGGTGCTTTTTTGGGGCGGGGGGAGCCATACAAGCTAGAACCGCCACTGAGGAGGTGTGATGGTGTGGGGGTGCTTTGCTGGTGATGCTGTCAGTGATTAATTTAGAATTCAAGGCAAACTTAACCAGCATGGCAACCACAGCATTCTTCAGCGATATGCCATCCCATCTGGTTTGTGCTTAGTGGTACTATCATTTGTTTTTCAACAGGACAATGACCCAACACACCTCCAGGCTGTGTAAGGGCTATTTGACCAAGAGGGAGAGTGATGGAGTGCTGCATCAGATGACCTGGCCTCCACTATCACCCGACCTCAACCAAATTGAGATGGTTTGGGATGAGTTGGACCGCAGAGTGAAGGAAAAGCAGCCAACAAGTTCTCAGCATATGTGGGAACTCCTTCAAGACTGTTGGAATAGCATTCTATGTGAAGCTGGTTGAGTGAATGCCAAGAGTGTGCAAAGCTGTCATCAAGGCAAAGGATGGCTACTTTGAAGAATCTCAAATAAAAAATATATTTTGATTTAACAGTTTTTCCGTTCCTACATGATTCCATATGTGTTATTTCACAGTTTTGATGTCTTCTCTATTATTCCACAATGTAGAAAATAGTAAAATTAAAACCTCTTACATCTAGAGTTTACATCTGTTGGCTAGGGCCAATATCCAATGGTAGAGCGTGGCGCGAAATACAAAAACCTCAAAAATCCAATAATTAAAATTTTTCAAACATAAGACTATTTTACACCATTTGAAAGATAAACCTCTCCTGAATCCAACCACGTTGTCCGATTTCAAAAAGGCTTTACAGCGAAAGCAAAACATTAGATTATGTTAGGAGAGTACATAGACAAAAATAATCACACAGCCATTTTCCAAGCAAACATATATGTCAATAAAACCCAAAACACAGCTAAATGAAGCACTAACCTTTGATGATCATCATCAGATGACACTCCTAGGACATTATGTTATACAATACATGTATGTTTTGTTCAATCAAGTTCATATTTATATCCAAAAACAGCTTTTTACATTGGCGCGTGATGTTCAGGAAATGTATTCCCACCAAAAACGTACGTGAATTTACAAAAATACTCATCATAAACGTTGACAAAATACATAAATTATTTTAGGAATTATAGATACAGAACTCCTTTATGCAATCGCTGTGTCCGATTTTAAAATAGCTTTTCGGCGAAAGCACATTTTTCAATATTCTGAGTACATAGCTCAGCCATCACTGCGAGCTATTTTGACACCCGCCAAGTTCGGGGCAAACTAAACTCAGAATTAGTATTAGAAATATTGTATTACCTTTGCTGATCTTCATCAGAATGCACTCCCAGGACTGCTACTTCCACAAGAAATGTTGTTTTTGTTCCAAATAATACATATTTATGTACAAATACCTCCGTTTTTTTCGTGCGTTCAGGTCACTATCCAAAGGGTAACGCGCGAGCGCATTTCGAGACACAAAAAGTCAAAATGTTCCATTACCGTACTTAGAAGCATGTCAAACGCTGTTTAAAATCAATTTTTATGGTATTTTTATCGTCAAATTGCGCTAATATTCTAACCGGACAATAGTGTATTCATTCAAGGAGAAAAAGAAAAAAAAGCGTTCTCGTGGCAATGCACATATCCAATCCCTTTGTCCTAAGGCAGACCACTCAGAAACTGAGCTATTATACTCAGCCCAGAGACAGGAGAAGGCTCAATCCACTTTCTGAAGGCTTTAGACAGCCAATGGAAGCCTTAGAAAGTGCAACGTAACCCCACAGATACTGTAGTTTCGATAAAGAATCAAAAGAAGAACTACAATTCTCAGACTTTCCACTTCCTGCTTGGAATTTTCTCAGGTTTTTGCCTGCCATATGAGTTCTGTTATACTCACAGACACCATTCAAACAGTTTTAGAAACGTCAGAGTGTTTTCTATCCAAATCTACTAATAATATGCATATTCTCGTTTCTGGGAAAGAGTAGTAACCAGTTTAAATCGGGTACGTTTTTTCATCCGGCCGTGAAAATACTTCCCCCTATCCTAAACAGGTTAAGAAAAACAGTTGAATGTGTAGGTGTGTCCAAACTTTTGACTGGTAGTGTATATTGTTTTAATTCAGATTTTTCAGGGGGTGCTGCAGCATCCTCAGCACCCCTACTTCCTGCGGCGATGCGTGGAGGCTCTTCAGTTAGTTATTCACTTCTAATGTACTTCCACCAGTTTGGTCCAAAGAGATGGAGCAGAATTCCGAAATGAGCATGAAGGCAAGTGTGTCATGAGGAACTGTGAAAGTCTCCTGGTGTCATTGGGAGCATGACCTGGACATACACGGACCTGGTAGTCATGTGTAGGGGCTAGGGGAGGGTCTTCGGAGAGCTGGGCGGGGAAAAGGACATGCATGTCTTGATAAACCTTTGATTGCTGATATCTAAGGAGGTTTCCATCCTTTTTATGCGAGTAAAGTACATATCGGATGAAAAAAATGTAATGACAGGCCAGATAGAAACAGAACATTTTCCGGTAAACTTTCCAAATGTCAACAAAACAAAATATGGTAGACAAGGTGGGGTCTTTTTGTGTAGCTAAAATGAATTATGCTAGAAATGTGCAAATATTGATATATTAACCATCATATCGAAGTAAATTTAAGAGTCACGCCATGACATGTACTCCCACTACGACTCGTCAGAAAAGCATGACGTTTATCAGGCTACAGATTAAATAAATGATTAACCTCACAGGGTAGTGAAAGTGCAAGATGATGAGCTTGATGCTCCTTCCCAATAAATATCGAGAGTCTTATTCTAGTGATCATCGATGCGTTGTTGTCATTTGACAAATTAAAATAATCTTGCTATTTTGTCCATAATAATTTAGACTATAAGAGCGCATCGCTATTGGCTAGAGCGCACAGGCCAATACCAGAGTGGGCACACGCAATGTAACGCGTTTTTTGGGTGAGAAAACCATCAGAAGAGTTGAAAATGAGATGGAAACCCATTTAACTTCTATTTTTTATTCGGTACATGTGAATTTAACCACAAGAGGTGGGCCTACTCTTTATGTGCACCACACCATCACACAGCCTTTAATCTGCAACAAGTCAATTTGATGGAAACTTCTCTGGGACGTAAAAATGCGCATATTGTTTTTATGCGGATTTTAGAATATTCGCATTAAAATCTGTCGCCAATTGGGTGAAAACTTAGCTAGTAACCGTCCTGGGAGACTATTCTAGTCCAGGAACGTGTTAATGTGGAAAAGAACATATGGAGCCTGTCACTAGGCAGATTTCCATTGACCCATGTTTTTTCGCCAAATGCAATCATTGCGAAATGTGTAGGCCTAATGGGAATGGCAGATACAGGAGAAATGTTCTACAATATACATTTAGCAGACGTTGTTATCCAGAGCGATTTACAGTAGTGAGTTCATACATTTTCATACTTTTTTTCGTTCTAAAGAGCGATAACATTTTCATCCGTTCAAAGGTGGATTTTTCTTTTTTCAAACTTTATTACGACAAATTATGGATTTTCTAATCATTTTGAAGGTACGCGGTGCATGTGATGTCATCACGTAACTATAAAGCTCCACTCCACATTTAATTCTAAATACCTACTGCATACATTTCTTCCAACTATAAAAAAAAATGTTTCTTTGCAGGACAAGGATTGTCCTGAAGTTCAAGAATGCCTGAATTGTTTAGCCTTGCTTTCCTGATTGGCCGGCAAGATTCACCATCCAATTATTTCAGATCTACAGGAGTGCAAGGACTGTGGCGATACGTTGGCACATGATAATTATGAGAATATGGCAGATTATTGCATTCTATCCATGTTGGCATTCGCAGGCTACCGGAGATATTTAACAGATACAGTAGGTGGGATGGCATGCAGGCTGTAGCCAGTTTATTAATGCGCAATTTTCTGAAATAAGTCATGGAAACATTTCAACCATTGCAGTTTTATTCGACACTAGATTTTTGCGAAAACGGTTTTATTAGGTTTTACGTCATTGTTTAAAAAAAAAAATCAAATATAGTGAAATGGAAACGCACCATGGCAGGCAATTGTTAGATCTATTTTCTATGTGAACTTCCTAAGTGTAGACCAAAAAAACACACTAGACAAGTTAAGGGAAACAACTATTGATATGAAAGTGTGAATTGTTCACTTGGGAAAGGACAATGAGTATGGAAGACTACTGTACTATTGTAATACTAACCTTCTGAATTAGGAAACTTTTAAACATTGAGTGCGCCGATCAAAGTGGAATGTTGCAGGTGAAAAAAAAAAAACTTACCCCAAAAAATATTTTAGGTATCATGCTTGAGAGATGTGACCACAGAGGAGCTGCACTACTACCGGTTATATTCAACCCTAACCTTTAAGTTCGCCGTTTCATCACAATTTCTGTCATTTTACACAGTGCACATAGAAAGTGCAATTCCACTACAGTTCTCTCAGACTGCAAAACTAATTTTCTGTGACTGATAGCTACTTCTACTGTTCAAAACAGTAAATAATTCACAGGAAAATTCACCCTAACACAAGTCTGCTTCATATAACGCATTGAAATACGACAAACACCACTCCTTTCCACAGTGAAGTTAACATTTTATTTCTTTAAGTGCCATTCATGCATATTGGGGATGGGGGTGGGATAGACAATTCTAATAACACTGGAGTTATTTTACAGCACTAAACCAATACAAAGAGTAGCTGTGTCACCTCATTGGACAGCAAAAGTAATAAACCGTGCAATAACCAAAAAAAGGACAAAAAGAAAACAAATACAAGAAATGACAAAAGACAAAATCAAAAACAGAAAAAAACAAACATTATCAACATTGAAACACTGTATGTAGAACCATAGTACAGGTAAAAGGTAGTGTCACACAAAAAGCCAACGCATTTTCATCACATATATACAATATAGATATATACATACTGTGTCACCCTCTGATTGGACAATAACAAAATACTCTATTCTTTTCCCTCCTCTCATGAGTAAGTCCCACCCCTGCCTTGATGCCCCACCCCCAAGAGGAAAAAGGGATGATTGAAAATACATTTATTTACAAGAAGCACAACACACCAGCACTGAATAAAATAGGCCTCAATCAGCAGTACTTGTTGGCAGTTCTCCGATGTAACAAGGCTTATTTTCTTTTTTGATATCATAGTAATCTCTCTGGCAGGTACATCTCCAGTGGTATTTTAAAAATTGAGTTGTCTTTTCAAACAAAATGTACTCGCTCACACGGACAGACACACAGACTCAGTAAAGAGGGTGATGCATAAACATGATCCAGTCATTGTCTTTCCCTTACTCGTTCACGCGCATCACATCCATGAGCTCTTCCCCGCCCTTCCCATCTCTTTGCGCTGTGGGGGGTGGGTTAACAACTACATACCCTTTGACGGTCCTCTAGTGTTTTTCCATTAGTGCCCTCATCATTACCAGTGATGAAATGCAACATACCAAACATGCCCTGCCAACCATGGGCTGCCAAGACTTCCCTATCACATTTAGATCCACATTCTAACCATCTCCCCCGAAACACCGATTCCTTGGGTCAGTCTCAATAGAGTCTGCAGGACCCAAGCTGACCTTATCTAGCAGTCAAATGGTAAATTCACGATCACTACTTCTTCATAAAGTATTCATTGTTCACTAATGAAGGACTCAAATGGTTGAGAATCTGAAGTAACCTTGGCATTTTAACTGAATGAGCATTCTGACTGTTTTAAAGGGATACTGTGAGATTCTGGCAATTAAGCCATTTTTCTACCTACCCATATGCTAGCGTAACTGCAGACATCCAGTCAATGTGCTAACAGAGGCTTGGGAACTACCTCTAACTTCTTTTATACTGCACGTAGAGACATAAAATGGTATCCACGAGTTCAGCGGACTCCGGGGAAGTAGAAAAACAATTGTCCGAATCACTCAGTATCCCTTTAAATGACTGACTGATTTGGGCCAATAAACAAAGCCTAAACACTCAATGGGTATCCACAGGCAAGAATATGAGCCACACACACACAACGGTTGTTTAAAAATACAAGGAACATTTGGGAATCTAACCCAAAACCAGCTACAGGTAAAGGTAGAAGTAGTAAGACATGATGGATAAAGATGGAGGAAAAGCAACAAATAAAAACAATTCGCCTAAAATATCAAAACAATGGGTAGTATGAACCATTTAAAGAGTGAACTGGCTGGCAAAAGATCTGTACAACCTTGCAGACACGCCTGGCAATATAGGCTTTTGTAAGAAGCTCTAGTTCCATCCAAGCTTCCCCCACTTATGTCTTCTGCATCCTGTTTCAAAAGGACAGCCACACAGTATCTACACATGTATACTAACTGTTACAACAGACATAAGGTGTCTGGGCTCAGCTGTGTTAATGTGATACTACAAACCTTGTCGCGATTGTCATTAGATCACACAAAAATAAAAATCTAAATTTTCAACAATGGAGAGAAACAAAATCCAACCCAAGCTTTAGTTTGTCTAGGGGGGGGGGGGGCAACAGTGAATGTTTAGTTTATCTCGGGGATCCGTAGTGAAAGAAACCAAAAGGTAAGCTGAACTGTGCTAGACTCAGACCAAGCTCCCATATAGGTAGAGCAAAGCAACCATGTTGAGGGTTCAGGACAAGTCCGATTCAGTAGCCACTAAGGGACAGGCAGGAGAGGTGAACAGGAGTGTTTCCAGCACCACTAGTCTCCCACCCATCTTCTCTCTCTCTCTCTCTCTCTCTACTTGGCTGTTGACCAGAAAAAGTGCTAATTTCTCTGCATAAGAAACCCTGCCTAAAAAAAATGCATATCTGCCTCTAACCGTTCATTTCTCTTTTTTGTGCATCTGTTTTGTGCTCATTGATAGCATATGCAGATGATTGCAGCAAACAATCATAGCCCTAAAATTACATTAAAATCACACACTCATACACACACACACACACACACCACATTCCCATTGTTTTTTTATTTTATTGTTCATGATTGTATTACAGCATATTCTCTGCCTTGCAGTGCGTAAGTCTGACTGGGTCACAGCAAGGACGATATTGGGGGAGATTGATACTGATTCAGATGTATAGCATCTGAATGAAGAACATTCCTACTGCATGGCTTGTAGTAGACCTTACGACTGGAAAAATGAAGGTAGCCTGTACATTTCCTGCATCAGAGGAGAACAGGGAGATAACCTACAGTTCTTTATGCAGCATGTGCACTGGATTTAATAGGTGAAGAGACACCCACAGACAACAGGCGTACGTGTGTCCAAATTCATTGTGTATTAACTATTACTAGTGAAAGGATGTAGTGATTGAGAATGAGACTGTACTTGCAGTCTTAAGTATTATTCAACAAGTCAAACAAAGGAAAGAAGGTGAAAAGGAGGTTTGGATTTCTTACAGTCACCCACTCATGCATCTTTCAGTCTTGTTGGAGTATTGGAGATAAAAAAAAAGGTACGATACATTGTTGACAAGATAGACAAAACCACAAATACTGCCGGTAATGTTGCTGAATTTCCACAATTAGCTTCTTTTTTTTTTTTTTTTTTTTTTACTGGACCAGATGGGTTGGTTAAAGGACAACTGGATGGATTACTCAATGATGAAGCATCTGTGATCTTTATATCAAGCAGAGTTCAATGCAAAACACCCTGGTCATAACGTAACCTCAGCTACTGTAAACCTAATCTCACTACCAATAAACCCACCATCGGGGATCCATCGTCCGCCCAAAAAGGTGACCAACAAGCACCATCACGTTACTCAAAAAGGCCTGCGTTTTCCATAAAAGAATAACAACGAAAATGAAGAGAGAAACTCATCCACAAAGCAGCTGAGGCCTAAAGTCAACACGAGAAGGATAACAAGCCGAAAAAGGTCGCTCAAATCACACAACAGTTACGGACGGACCTGGGGGAACTTTGGATGGCTGCTGGCTGGGGGGGGGGGGGGGAGAGGGCTGGCCGAGGGATGAAGGCTGGAGCATGTGTTTGGACATGAACGTGTGTTACTTGCCTCGTCAAGACAAGCACATAAGCCACCACTTAAACATGTTTTACTAAATATGATTGTCTTCAAAGTAACACTTTTTTTTTTGTACGTTTTGTTTTTGTTTGTAAAAATGTCAGGACTCTGAAGTCTCTCCTCCGAAAGTGACCCCTGTTCTATGGTTCTGTATCCCACCAACAACAGTTCGTCTCTTTTTACTGTGAGCGTACAGCTCAGCCTGGCTTCTTCCTCATACACTCATCTCCTCTGCACCTCCTGGATGCTCCTCGTTAGGGGCAGAACATCTAACGTTAGACAATGGAGTCCCAGTCAAAGTCATCCTGGATGTCATCTGCTGGCATGCGGTGCATCTGGAAGTTTCTGGGAGGGATCATGTGCTGCTGGTTCATCTGCGCATGGTGTCCTAAGAGAGGGAGAGAAGTGGAATGAGGGCATAGTACATATACACTGTAGAAGCATCATTGGTTAAATTAGTCATTTTGGGCTTCCGAGTGGCGAAGCGGTCTAAGTTACTGCATCTCAGTGCTAGAGGTGTCACTACAGACACCCTGGTTTGATTCCAGGCTGTATCACAACCGTCCGTGATTGGGAGTCCCATTGGCCCAGCGTCATCCGGGTTAGGGTTTGGCCGGGGTAGGCCGTCATCGTAATTAAGAAGTTGTTCTGAACTGACTTGCCTAGTTAAATAAAGGTTAAATCATTGTTTTGAAATAAAAGTAGTCAAATGATGAAAGAACCTGACAAGGTGTTGTTCTAGTGCTTGTTTAATGGATACCTAGTGTACTGTAGAGACCATGCCCTTGGCTGAGACCTAGGTTAGTGATTAGTTGAATGGGGGCTAGAGCTGTACTGTACCTGTCATGTGGGGGTACCCTGGGGGCCCCATCATAGACATGTTCTGTCTGGAGTCCATGTAGAGATTTCCTGTGGTGAGAAAGACCAACTTCACTGAAATACCACAATCCCAAAATAATGTATGCGCTAGCTTAAACAATCCTCCTCATCCCCAGCATTATCGCAATGGAAGTTCACATAAGAGGAACATGTCGTCAATGTCCTACTAATGGGAGTGGTCTGAAACGCTAAATGCAATCATAGTGTGAGCTAGGATGTAGGTGAGGGTCACTGACCTGTGGTGATGTGCTGGCTGGGCTTGTTGGGGTGCATGGAGCCATGGCATACGGGTACGGGCGGCGGCTGCACTGCCCCCTGTGGCTGAATGACACCAGTGCGGGTGAAGAACTGGTTGATAGACGAGCAGAGGTCAGCGATCTGGGTGGGCTCCAGGGACCAGTTGTTCAGCTCTGCTTGTCTCATGCTCTCCTTCAGTCCTGCACGGGGTCAGACCCAAATGCAACATGAGCCAAGGAAAACAGCAATACACAGCCACCTCTGCAGCACACCAGTCAAACCATATCAGTAGTACTAGCTGCCAGTCACAACAGTGGAGCTCTAAAAATCACACCACATAAAAAAGGTCAAGAGGGTGTAGATAAGTTTATGTAAAAAAACATTACACATAACTACATTTCAGCAGTGAAATCTAATAAAAACCTATTTTGCAATTGTAGATTGTATACTCAGCTAGCACAGATTGGAATATGTTCTGGGATTCATCGGATGGCATTGAGGAGTTTACCACAGCCACCCGCTTCATTATCATCCTTGAGATGTTTCTACAACTTGATTAGAGTCCACCAGTGGTAAATTCAATTGATTGGACATGATTTGGAAAAGCACACACCTGTCTATATAAGGTCCCACAGTTGACAGTACGTGTCAGAGCAAAAACCAAACCATGAGGTCGAAGGAATTGTCTGTAGAGCTCAGAGACAGGATTGTGTCGAGGCACAGATCTGGGGAAGGGTACCAAAACATTTCTGCAGCATTGATGGTTCCCAAGAACACAGTGGCCTCCATCATTCTTAAATGGAATAAGTTTGTAACCACCAAGACTGTTCCCAGAGCTGGCCGCCTGGCCAATCTAAGCAATCGGGGGAGTAGTGCCTTGGTCAGGGAGGTGACCAAGAACCCAACGGTCACTCTGACAGAGCTCCAGAGTTCATCTGTGGAGATGTGAGAACCTTCCAGAATGACAACCATCTCTGCAGCACTCCACCAAACAGGCCTTTATGGTAGAGTGGCCAGATGGAAGCCACTTTTCAGTAAAAGCCACATGACAGCCAGCTTGGAGTTTGCCAAAAGGCACCTAAAGACTCTCAGACCATGAGAAACAAGATTCTCTGGTCTGATGAAACCAAGATTGAACTTTTTGGCCTGAATGCCAAGCGTTACGTCTGGAGGAAACCTGGCAACATCCCTACGGTGACGCATGGTGGTGGCAGCATCATACTGTGGGGATGTTTTTCAGCTGCAGGGACTAGTCAAGATCGAGGCAAAGATGAACGGAGCAAAGTACAGAGAGATCCTTGATGAAAACCTGCGCCAGAGCTGGGGCAAAGAATCACCTTCCAAAAGGACAATGACCATAATCACACAGCCAAGACAACGCAGGAGTGGCTTCAGGACAAGTCTCTGAATGTCCTTGAGTGGCCCAGCCAGACCCCGGACTTGAACTCGATCGAACATCTCTGGAGAGACCTAAAAATAGCTGTGCAGCAATGCTCCCCATCCCTTCCTGACAGAGCTTGAGAGGATCTGCAGAGAAGAATGGGAGAAACTTCCAAAATACAGGTGTGCTAAGCTTATTGCGTCAGCCCCAAGAAGACTCGTTGCTGTAATTGCTGCCAAAAGGTACAAGCGTTTCGCTACACTCGCATTAAGATCTGCTAACCATGTGTAAGTGACAATAAAATTAGATTTGATGTGCTTCAACAAAGTACTGAGTAAAGGGTCTAAATGCTTATGTAAATGTGATAGTTTTTTTTCCTAAGTCAAGGGGTCTGAATACTTTCTGAAGTATCCCAATCAGATGCCATGGATTACAGGCAACATCCGTACTCTGACGCTCGTCGGATGTGGCAGGACTTGCAAACTATAGCCCCTGTGCCCAAGAATACCAATGTAACCCATCTATGGCCCCGTAGCACTCTCATCTGTAGCCATGAAAAAAAACTTTGAAAGGCTGGTCATGGCTCACAAACACCATCATCCCAGACACCCTAGACCCACTCCAATTCGCATACTGCCCCAACAGATCCACAGATAATGCAATCTCTATTGCACTCCACACTGCCCTTTCCCACCTGGACAAAGGGAACACCTACGTGAGAATTTTGTTCATTGAACGCTGAGCTGTAGTCAACACCATAGTGTCCTCCAAGCTCATCACCAAGTTAAGGACCCTGGGATTAAACAACCTTGCTCTGCATTTGGATATTGGACTTCCTGACGGGCCACCCCCCAGGTGGTGAGGGTAGGCAAAAACACATCCGCCACACTGATCCTCAACACGGGGGCCCCTCGGGGGTGTGTGTTTAGCCCCGTCCTGTACTCCCTGTTCACCCACGACTGCATGGCTGCACATGACTCCAACACCATCATTAAGTTTGCAGACGGCATGACGGTGGTAGGCCTGACCACCGACGATGAGACAGCCTATAGGGGAGGTCAGAGACCTGGCAGTGTAGTGCCAGGATAACAACCTCTCCCTCAACTTCAGCAAGACAAGAGAGCTGATTGGGGACTACAGGAAACGGAGGGCCAAGCACGCCCCCATTCACATTGACAGGGCTGTATTGGAGACGGTCGAGAGCTTCAAGTTCCTTGGTGTCCACGTCACTAAGGACCCATCGTGGTCCAAACACACCAATACAGCCGTGAAGAGGGTACGACAACGCCTCTTACCCCTCAGGAGGCTGAAAAGATTTGGCATGAGTCCTCACATACTCAAATGTATCCGGCTGCACCATTTAGAGCATCTTGACTGACTGCATCACCGCTTTGTATGGCAACTGCTCGGCATCCAACCACAAGACGCTACAGAGGGTAGTGCGTACGGCCCAGTACATCACTGTCATGTCATACTTCAATCAATCACCTAACTAAACCTACATGTAGACATTACCTCAAGTCACCCCAACTACCTCACTGGGGACTGGTACGCCTTGTATATAGCCTCGTTATTGTGATTTTGTTGTGTTACTATTTTCTTTATCCATTCGCAAATGTTATCCATTTTTAACTGTATTGTTGGGAAAGCGCTCGTAAGTAACCATTTCACAGTAAAATCTACACTTGTATTCGGTGCACGTAACAAATAAAATAACATTTGTAATTGGATCAACTCTGACCTGCTGAGCTACACCGCATTTGGTAATTAATCTTGAAGGCAGCGTTCTTTAATTGAAGAGCTCCTTCAAATGAAACCCTTGATTGGCAACACTTCAGCACACCAACAAAAGAGCTCCAATAAAACTTGCCTGTTGGTGCTCATCACAGCCATTATGGCATGAAATAATTTGGATAAAATGACTCTTGTAATCACAATAAACAGCTTTTGAAATGTTGGTAAAAAAAAAATACTACAGGTTGACAATAAAAATATTAAAAATAAAAGACAAGTGTATAATTAGTTAGCTTATTGAGGCTTAAGTTGGATATGCCAATGCAATGGAACTGCATTCACAATCCTTCATGGCCGCACCTTGAAAAGGTGAGAGGTCGACATCAGCCCAGTTATAACTGCTGGCAATACGGCAGCTCTCTTTCAGTGCGTCCAGATTGGGGTACCAGTCAGAGGGCAGACCTGCAAACACAGAGGGGAGCACAGATATGTTTTTAGAGGCTGGAGAGGAACCAGCATTTAATTTTTTTTTTTTTTGCAACAGTACTCTACTTTGGCCACGGGGTGGAGTCGGTTTCCTCTGAAAAGGTTGCAGGGCTCCAGAGGTACTGTCTGCTGTCTGGATGCAGCATTTGCTTTGTTCTCATTACAGCAAACCGCATAAATCAGATAATAATTTACTGTCTGTTGACCAAAAGCAGGTCACTGTACTTAATGCAGAATAAATACTGAGGTAGCCAGGTCCAGCTGTGTCTCACTGGGTTATCTCTGAATGCATCTGAATGAGTGTGTGCGGTGCAGAGGAAAGAGGCAGGTCTTACCTGTGTTGCAGGCCATCTGTTGCTGGGCAGGATGGGGCTGGTGAGCCAGGCTCTGGTGCTGCTGCTGCTGGGAGGGGTGCTGGCCGTGCTGCTGGGCATGTTGGGAGGGGTGCGGGGTGTGCTGTGCGTGTTGGGAGGGGTGCGGCGTGTGCTGCTGCGGGTGCTGGGCGTGCGAGGGGTGCTGCCCATGCTGAGAGTGTGGAGGGTGCTGTGGGTGCTGGGTGTGTTGGCCGTGTTGGCCATGTTGGTTGTGTGGGCCATGCTGGCCGTGCTGGGAGAGGTGCTGTGTGTGGGGCGAGCCGTGGCCCGGGTGGGTGTTCTGGCCAGGGAGCTGGGGAGGGTGGGACAGGGGCACCTGGCCACCGCTGCTGGAGTGGTTGTTTGTCAGGCTGTTCTGGGTGCTGATTGTGCCACTGGGGGAGTGCTGATAGGAGCAGGCGGTATGGGTCTGCTGGGACGACTCCGTTGGCATGCCCATCAAACCTGGAAGTCCATATACACACACAGTCATCCTTAATACTCTGTGCTTAGACAGTCATTATTTGATATAAACATACAATGCAACAAACTACAACGAACCACTTAAATATTGCAGATAAGTCATTAACACCAAGTGGGCTTGTAGGTTTCAGTTGTAAAAGCACCCATTCAAGTTAACGACGACAACATCATGCAATCAGTGGATCTGGGACTCCCTTGTTCAAGGAGCACTACACTTGACACAGCTGCCATTTTGAACGAGCAGCTAAAAAAAAGGAATGAGTGAGCAGCAGCAGAGCTTCTGAAAAAAAATCAGAGAGACCGAGCATTTCTTCTTCCGAACCCTGCAATTCTTTTGACACTTTTCATTGTGTTGCCGCAACTATTTTGAAAAACAAGCACGACTGGAGCGCAAACATCTGCACATCCAACAGCAATAATCTGAGTGTAGGGGAGCGGTTCTTAAGAGGCCCTGTCCATCACGGCTTTGGCACGGTAAAACCTATTTCACTGGAGTGCTTTTAGAGCCGACTCCAGCCCTGCCACAATCGCCCCCAGAACACTCACTGCAGGGGTGACAAAAGGTACATCTCTTATCGGCACAGAAAGCCCATTGTCCAACCAGGGAAATACAGAAAGCAATTAGCGCGCAGCCCCAGAATAATAATGCGAGCTCATTACCTATTATCAAAGCCGGTGAATTAGCTCACTGTCTACAGCACCAGGGTGTGAAATCCTCTCGCTCGCATATTTACACTTTTTAATTGCAAGGGCTTGTCTGACTAAGAGATTTCACTTTTATGCATATAAAAAAAAAGGTAACAACTTTAAACTAATGAAACCTAGATGATAGATTAAGGGAGAGGAACACTTTTGAAAACATTAGCATGAAATGCATTTGATTTGTGAAAGTAGGTTATACAAGAAAAAGCTTTGTCGGCGTTTGCCCATAACCCGCTTTTCAAGTGCTTTTTGTTCATCAGTCAATCAGATTACAAACAAGAAGCATTACGTTCTAAAGGGCTGCCAGGCTTTTTCGAGTGTCACACTTGATCCGACCCTGTGCAATAGTTCTATACCATTATGAATATCATTGTTATGGAAAATGCGCCAACAGACAGAGGTTTGATGCTGCAATCTTGTAATCATCTGAAAAAGAATAAATGTATACAACACCGTAAAGACATACGAGACTACAGGCAGAGTAACAACAAAGCTGCATTTACACGTTTACAAGACTGCATTATTCTGCTATGAACTCTGACTTATTTGTGCATTCGCATTGGGAATGAGGCCAGAGGATTTAGCATGTGGCTTTAGCACACCGTAGACCGTGTAAACAGCCATATGGATTTGCACTAGAGCTACTGTCTATCGAATCCCTACTCATCCAACCCACTTAACCTAATTAGTGCCAATTCCACTCTCCTTCGACCAACTGTTTAGTGCAAAACAAAGGCCATAGAATAATCCTGGTCTCTTGTGCACAAACTTGTCCACTACAGTACCTGATGTGTAACCCTTCTTGACGAGCACTCACCCTGTTGGCTGAAGGACTGCTCAAAGACAGACTTGTAAAGGCTGCGGAAGGAGGCACTGAGATCTTCAAAGTCGGAGAAGAGGAGTTGCTTGTCCCTCTCTGGCATACTGTACTGGGGCTGGGGCGGCTGCTGGAGGCTCATGGACTGAGACACTGACTCTTGATGGTTAGTCACCTGGGGAGGAAGAGAGAGCAGGAGAAATAGAGGAGAGATTAGAGATTTGGGAGCAGTGAATTAAATCTATTCTGCTCTGCTTAGAGAACCTGAGGGCTCTTATTTCAGTCATTCAGTACAAGCTAGCGGTCACACCTCAGTCTAAAACTAACCACAATACAAACCTATTCCAGACAGACTACAACTTTCACTTTAACTGTTGACAAGTGCTGATTACACCGTCAAACTGACTCTCGACTGGGAAACATACTTCTCAAAGACATCGACAGATATCTGCACATAGATCTGCTGGAGAACAAGAGAGAAAGTGAAACATTTCACGCAAAACATGATTATTTAGACCTACCTACCTACCTACCTACCTGCCTACCTACCTACCTTAGTCCACTAAGCTAATCGAACATCTGAGACATAATGGACATGTATAAGCAGCTAAATATCAGTGTTCAATCTTCAACCTACCAGCTACTTGCCTTTGACAGGCTTAATCCCTGCTTGCAGCCTCATCCCAAATAGTAACCAACATCAACACTAAGCCAATAACTCAGATGGCCGGCAAAATGTATTTAAAACAAAATCAATACCAAAGCCTTGTACAAACAACCATTCATTTTAGTCATGTACAGCATATGCCTGGGGGTCAATTTCTATCTGCTGGTGTATGAGAGTGCAGGCAATGTTGTGCTCTAGCAAGACTCTCTAATGAAGTTTATCATGAGAAGAACACCACCAACATGGAGTCATCACTATTCTATAACTGAGGACACAAAAGTCTACATTATTTATCTCCGCATCAGAGGTAGCTTTTCAAGCCATACCAGGTTTAACATGTGAAGGACACTAATAACTGAGCCATCACTACACTATCGCTAGGGAGACTATTTAAATTCACGTATGTGTTGGAGGCCACATTATTTACAACAGCAAAGGCTTTGAAGCAATACTCGTGGGCTACGGTATAGATTGCCTTGCTATAGAATCCAGTCGGTGTGGCTGGCTGAAGTGAGGCAGTAATAAGAGACTGGTCTCAGCAGCACTGGAGAAACATCCATCAGTCTGAACAGATCGATGCAGAGAGCCTGGAGCAGAGAGCACCCTGGGAAGCGGAAGGACCACACCAAAGAAGGGGGCATCTCTGGTGGGAGGACATCACAGGCAGCAGCTCTCCAAGAACGTGTAGAGATATATCTTGCCCTTAACCACCCCCCCCTCCCCCCACCCCCCTGGTCAGGGGCACTGCAATCAGAGTGGAGCTGCTTCACTGTGTTAAAGTTCCAGGCTTTCAGCTAACTAACCGCTATGTAACTGTGATACTGAGGTTAGGGATCGGCATGCACAGTCTAATTGACTATGTCTAGCGGTGATGCAGATGGTAGCGGTTTAAGGATCTGTCTTAGAAGTATATAGTTGTCAGTGTGATTACAGATTGACATACATAGTCTAAATTACTGCATGTCTAGCTGTGATACAGTGGCAGTGATTTGTGGTGTTTCTTTGGTCTTAGCTAGTGTTTAGCCGGGGCACTGTGGTTAGAGGTTGATATACAGTGCATTCGGAAAGTATTCAGACCCCTTAACTCTCTGAATTTTGTTACGTTACAATCTTATTCTAAAATTGATTAAATGCCCCCCCCCAAATCTACACACAATACCCCATAATGACAAAGCAAAAACAGTTCAACATTTTTTTGCAACCATCACATTTACATAAGTATTCAGACCCTTTACTCAGTACTTTGTTGCAGCACCTTTGGCAGCGATTACAGCCTCAAGTCTTCTTGGGTATGACGCTACAAGCTTGGCACACCTGTATTTGGGGAGTTTCTCCCATTCTTCTCTACAGATCCTCTCAAGCTCTGCAGGTTGGATCAATTATTTATAAAAAAATAAAAACTGAAATATCACATTTACATAAGCATTTAGACCCTTTACTCAGTACTTTGTTGAAGAACATCAAATCTACTTTTATTGTCACTTACACATGGTTAGCAGATGTTAATGCAAGTAGCGAAATTCTTGTACCTTTGGTAGCGATTACAGCCACATGTCGTCTTGGGGCTGACGCAACAAGCTTGACATACCTGTATTTTGGAAGTTTCTCCCATTCTTCTCTGCAGATCCTCTCAAGCTCTGTCAGGAAGGGATGGGGAGCATTGCTGCACAGCTATTTTCAGGTCTCTCCAGAGATGTTCGATCGAGTTCAAGTCCGGGCTCTGGCTGGGCCACTCAAGGACATTCAGAGACTTGTCCCAAAGCCACTCCTGCATTGTCTTGGCTGTGTGCTTAGGGTCATTGTCCTGTTGGAAGGTGAATATTCGCCCCAGCTCTGGAGCAGGTTTTCATCAAGGATCTCTGTACTTTGCTCCGTTCAGCTTTCCCCTCGATCCTGAGTAGTCTCCCAGTCCCTGTCGCTGAAAAACATTCCCACAGTATGACGCTGCCACCACCATGCTTCACCATAGGGATGGCGCAAGGTTTCCCCCCCAGACGTGATGCTTGGCATTCAGGCCAAGGATCAGACCAGGGAATGTTGTTTCTCATGGTCTGAGAAAATGTAGGTGCCTTTTGGAAAACGCCAAGCTGGTTTTCATGTGCCTTTTACTGAGGAGTGGCTTCCGTCTGACCACTCTACCATAAATGTCTGATTGGTGGAGTGCTGCAGAGATGGTTGTCATTCTGGAAGGTTCTCCCATCTCCACAGAGGAACTCTGGAGCTCTGTCAGAGTGACCATCGGGTTCTTGGTCACCTCCCTGACCAAGGCACTACTCCCCCGATTGCTCAGTTTGGCCGGGCGGCCAGCTCTAGGATGAGTCTTGGTGGTTCCAAACTTCTTCCATTTAAGAATGGAGGCCACTGTGTTCTTGGGGACCTTCAATGCTGTAGAAATGTTTTGGTACCCTTTCCCAGATCTGTGCTTTAACGAAATCCTGTTTCGGAGCTCAACGGACAATTCCTTTGACCTCATGGCTTAGTTTTTGCTCTGACAAGCACTGTCAACTGTGGGACCTTAAATAGACAGGTGTGTGCCTTTCCAAATCATGTCCAATGAATTGAATTTACCCCAGGTGGACTCCAATCAAGTTGTAGATCCATCAAGGATGATCAATGGATACAGGATGCACTTGAGCTCAATTTCGAGTCTCATAGCAAAGGGTCTGAATTCTTACGTAAATAAGGTATTGTTTTGTTGTTTTTTTAAATGTGCAAATAAAATTAAATGTAAACCTGTTTTCACTTTGTCATTATGAGGTATTTTATGTAGATTGATGAAGGAACAAAAATTATTTAATCAATTTTAGAATAAGGGTGTAACGTAACAAAATATGGATAAAGTCAAGGGGTCTGAATACTTTCGGAATGCACTGCACATGGTCTAAATTGTATCTAGCTGGAATCTTGAAGTCGTTTGCGGTGCTTGGTCTGAGAAGTGTGTAGAGCTGTAGCAATGTGGTTAGAGGTTGCAGTGCAACGTCTTACCGGTGTGTAGCTGTGCACGCTGCTAACACTGTTTAGATTGACTGAGGCCAGACTCTGGTCAGACAGGCTGTTGTTAAGGCTGCTTCTTGGGCTGTCACTCCCATCCTGATCTGGGTTGTATAATGCCACCTGAAATAAGATGAAGGCACTGCATTAGCTTTTCTTGCATACCACACATCACACATCCTGGAGATCCACCAACAGGGTTTTTAATGCATTGACTGCATGCCATCTAAAATCATTATCATTCTGACGGTAAAAATGCATGCAAATCAGTTTGGTTCCGTAACAAACTGAATTTGGTTTGTGTGTCTAGGAATTCGATACCTGTGTGCGCGTAAAGCTTTTGTGTACTGGATGTTATCACTTGTCATTACTGCAGAGCGCTTTCTCTGAACCGAGATGGTGGCTGGCCTGGAACACCTTTACTGAGGCTACACAGCCAGCAGAGCCCCAGGGGTCCCTTCTGAATGAGTGTCCAGGTAAAGGCTCTTCTCTCTGGGTAGGTAAAGTGGGACCGCCCCCTTCTTCACTAAAGGTCACACTACTGGCTGTGTCAGACCCATCTGCTCACAGTGCGCAAATCGGTTTGGGACAGCCAACAAAGGTCTTCAACGCAACCGAGACCATGACCTTTCAATACAGCAACGCAAGCAGCCAGAGCACTTAAACACTTTATTATCATCATCTGAAAAAGGTTTTGCTAAGGGGAAAAAAGTGTATTGTGGCATAACACAACAGACCGCAAATAAGTAGCATTGGTGGTAGAAACAATCTGGTAATGAATATAATGAGATCCGGAGAGAATAGCTGTTGTGTTCAGTTTTTTCCATTGTGTGGAATGGCAGCTATGTGGGATGCTGCTAGCTGGTGTGTGTGCAGGGTTTCTCCTCATACGCATTGTGGCCACCACCGCAACATTTTTTACAATAAAAAAAACTAAACTTGGGATGGTATAATGTTTTCTGTGAAAACGTAAACGACTAAAACAGATAAAGTACGTAGAAAAGATAATGGACACACACACACACACACACATATTTTGTAAATAAGATCATCTTTGAGAACTAACAATCACCAAAATAAAAACAAAGACAGTCACAGAGTATCAGAAATTCCATAAATGGCATGGGGTCCCTATTGATTTTTTTATGCTATCTGAGTGACTAACATTATAAGAACAAGGCATAAGCCATGGCAAAATGTGTAGAATTGCAGGAAATTTGCCTTAGAAACAGCAACATTGTGTCTCTGCATCCAAGAAGGCCTCTAAACCCTCCCCCCACTAACTACACCACCGCAGCTGAAAAAAATCCTTGGGGAAACACTGGTGTGACAGACCATGCAGATCTTGGCAGCCTCAGCCTGGATGGTGCTGGTGATGAATCCGAGTCTTGCCCAGTGGCCGGTCGGGGCTGCCTGCTCATCAGGCTGAGTGGAACAAGGCTGGGCTCTGTGCTCTGCACAATGAGACATGCAGCCCTTGGGCCGAGTGTCTGTGGCCCTGCCTGCGCCCTCTCTATAGCTCCCTCTGTCTAACACACAACAGCAGGACATGGCTGCTTTCCTTTCTGAGGCCAGAGGGAAGTCCAGGCCTGACTGCCCTCCAGTACTTGTGCGTGATTGAGCATGACGGGCACAATGGAAGTCACAAAAGTGAAAACCCAGCAAATCTCAAACCAGGAAAGCTAAATCAAACCAAACGTTCAAAGTACGTATTATCTATTATGAAAGAAAACAAATAACATTCAAACCCAGATCGAGCTGTTGTCCTTATTGTTATGTCGCCAGTCTGAGCACAGACACCTCTTAACTCAGTTTGATCCGTCTGTCATTCTAAGCTCTCAATTTCTCAGCTAGAGAATGACACAAATGTTGTGCTTTAATGACAACAGTCAGAAGAGAGAGCATTGAATCCAGCATTGTATTGTATTGTGTGTGTGGGGTGGGGGAAGGGGATTCAAGAGAAGCTCATTAGTCGACTCTAGCCTTCCACCACTCAGTGTGGGCTGGGCTCCAGTGTTCATTAGCGTGAATGGGGAACTCAATGAGCGGCTAAGACTGAGGGCTTAGGCACGTCTGAGAATCAGCACTACAATGCTGATCAAACTCAGTGCGCTGCAGAAATATAAATGGTATGTGTAATGAAGTCATAAAAGAGGCTTTTAGCCTTAAGCTGCTCGCCATAAATCTATTTTTACTCTCCTCATCCATAAAGTGTGATAATTTCCAAACCTCACTGCTCTGTGGGTTTAAACAGACCCTAGAGACCAGGGAGTCAAGACGCCCACTTGAGCATGTACCCCACACAGTCACAGACCAGCACTCAATGTCATCATGTCTCTCACACACATGCACTGCTCACCCCCCCCCACACACATACAGCCCACCCCTCACACACACACTCACAGCCCCCCCCCACACACACACACACTCTCAGCCCCCCCCACACACACACACACTCTCAGCCCCCCCCACACACACACTCACAGCCCCCCCCACACACACTCTCAGCCCCCCCCACACACACTCACAGCCCCCCCCCACACACTCACAGCCCACCCCTCACACAGCCCACCTCACAGCTCACCCCCCCACACACACACAGCTCACCCCCCCACACAGCTCACCCCCCCACACAGCTCACCCCACACACACACACACACAGCTCACCCCACACACACACACACACAGCTCACCCCACACACACACACACACACACAGCTCACCCCACCCCCACAGCCCACACACACAGCTCACCCCACACACACACACAGCTAGCTCACCCCACACACACACAGCTAGCTCACCCCACACACACACAGCCCACCCCCACAACTCACCCCCCACCCCTTCCCCCCACACACAGCTCCCCCCACACACACAGCTCACAGCCCACCCCTCACACTCAGAGCCCACCCCTCACACTCACAGCCCACTCCACAGCTCACAGCCCACTCCACAGCTCACAGCCCACCCACACAGCTCCCCCCCACACACACAGCTCTCCCCCCCACACACACAGCTCACCCCCCCACACACACAGCTCACCCCCCCACACACACAGCTCACCCCCCCACACAGCTCACCCCCACACACACACAAAACTCACCCCACAACTCACTCCCCCACACAACTCACCCCCCCCCCACACACACACACACAGTTCACCCCCCCACAGCTCACCCCACACACACACACACACACACAACTTCCCCCCACAACTCACTCCCCCACAAAGCTCACCCCCCCCCACACACACAGCTCACCCCCCCCACACACACACGGCTCACCCCCCCACATACACACAGCTCACCCCCCACATACACACAGCTCACCCCCTACACACACAGCTCACCCCCTACACACACAGCTCACCCCCCCCCACACACACACACACACAGAGAGCTCATCCCCTCACACACAGTGCTCACCCCCTCACACACACAGCTCACCCCCTCACACACACACACACACACAGCTCACCCCCTCACACACACAGCTCACCCCCCCCCACACACAGCTCACCCCCCCCCCACACACAGCTCACCCCCCCACACACACAGCTCACCCCCCCCACACACACAGCTCACCCCCCACACACACACACCTCACCCCCCACACACACACACACACCTCACCCCCCCATACACACCTCACCCCAACCCCCCATACACACCTCACCCCCCCACACACACACCTCACCCCCCCATACACACACACACAGCTCACCCCCCCACACACACAGCTCACCCCACCCCCACAGCCCACACACACACAGCTCACCCCACACACACACACACACACACAGCTAGCTCACCCCACCCCCACAGCTCACCCCACCCCCACAGCTCACCCCACCCCCACAGCCCCCCCACACACACAGCCCCCACCCCCCACACACAGCTCCCCCCCACACACACAGTTCACCCCACCCCCACAGCCCACACACACACAGCTCACCCCACACACACACACACACACACAGCTAGCTCACCCCACCCCCACAGCTCACCCCACCCCCACAGCTCACCCCACCCCCACAGCCCCCCCACACACACAGCCCCCACCCCCCACACACAGCTCCCCCCACACACACACAGCTCACAGCCCACCCCTCACACCCCACCTCACAGTTCACCCCCCCCACACAGCACTCACCCCACACCCCACCCACACAGCTCCCCCCCACACACACAGCTCACCCCCACACACACAGTTCACCCCACAACTCACTCCCCCACAAAGCTCACCCCCCCACAGACAGCTCACCCCCCCACATACACACAGCTCACCCCCCACACACACAGAGAGAGCTCACCCCCCCACACACACACACAGAGAGCTCACCCCCCCACACACACACAGAGAGCTCACCCCCCCACAAAGCTCACCCCCCCCCCACACACAGCTCACCCCCCCCCACACACAGCTCACCACCCCCCCACACACAGCTCACCACCCCCCCACACACACACAGCTCACCACCCCCCCCACACACACACAGCTCACCCCCCCACACACACACAGTTCACCCCCCCACACACACACAGCTCACCCCACACACACACAGCTCACCCCCCACACACACAGCTCACCCCCCACACACACAGCTCACCCCCCCACACACACAGCTCACCCCCCCACACACACACAGCTCACCCCCCCCACCCCCACAGCTCACCCCCCCCACCCCCACAGCTCACCCCCCACACACACAGCTCACCTCACCCCCCCCCACACACACAGCTCACCTCACCCCCCCCCCCACACACACACACAGCTCACCTCACCCCCCACACACACACACACACACCACACAGCTCACCTCACACCCCCCCCCCACACACACACACAGCTCACCTCACCCCCCACACACACACACACAGCTCACCTCACCCCCCCCACACACACACACACAGCTCACCTCACCCCCCACACACACACACACACAGCTCACCTCACCCCCCACACACACACACACACAGCTCACCTCACCCCCCACACACACACACACACACAGCTCACCTCACCCCCCACACACACACACACACACAGCTCACCTCACCCCCCCCACACACCACAGCTCACCTCACCCCCCCACACACACACACAGCTCACCTCACCCCCCCCACACACACACACAGCTCACCTCACCCCCACACCCCCCCACACACACACAGCTCACCTCACCCCCCACACACACACAGCTCACCTCACCCCCACACACCACACACACACACAGCTCACCTCACCCCCCCACACAAACACACACAGCTCACCTCACCCCCCCACACACACACACACACAGCTCACCTCACCCCCCACACACACAGCTCACCTCACCCCCCCCACACACACAGCTCACCTCACCCCCCCCACACACACACAGCTCACCTCACCCCCCACACACACACACACACAGCTCACCTCACCCCCCACACACAGCACACACACAGCTCACCTCACCCCCCCACACACACACACAGCTCACCTCACCCCCCACACACACACACAGCTCACCTCACCCCCCCACACACACACAGCCCACCTCACTCCCCCCCACACACACACAGCCCACCTCACCCCCCCCCCCACACACACACAGCTCACCTCACCCCCCCACACACACACAGCTCACCTCACCCCCACCCCACACAGCTCACCTCACCCCACAGCTCACCTCACCCCCCCACACACACACAGCTCACCTCACCCCCCACACACACACACAGCTCACCTCACCCCCCACACACACACACAGCTCACCTCACCCCCCACACACACACACAGCTCACCTCACCCCCCACACACACACACACAGCCCACCTCACCCCCCCCCCACACACACACAGCCCACCTCACCCCCCCCCCACACACACACACAGCTCACCTCACCCCCCCACACACACACAGCTCACCTCACCCCCCACACACACACACAGCTCACCTCACCCCCCCACACACACACACAGCTCACCTCACCCCCCCACACACACACACAGCTCACCTCACCCCCCCACACACACACAGCCCACCTCACCCCCCCCCCACACACACACAGCTCACCTCACCCCCCCACACACACACAGCTCACCTCACCCCCCCCCACACACACACAGCTCACCTCACCCCCCCACACACACAGCTCACCTCACCCCCCACACACACACACAGCTCACCTCACCCCCCACACACACACACAGCTCACCTCACCCCCCACACACACACACACAGCCCACCTCACCCCCCCCCCCCACACACACACAGCCCACCTCACCCCCCCCCACACACACACACACACACAGCTCACCTCACCCCCACACACACACACACAGCTCACCTCCCCCCCCCACACACACACACACACACACACAGCTCACCTCACCCCCCCCACACACACACACAGCTCACCTCACCCCCCCACACACACACACAGCTCACCTCACCCCCCCCACACACACACAGCTCACCTCACCCCCCACACACACACACAGCTCACCTCACCCCCCACACACACACAGCTCACCCCCCCACACACACACAGCTCACCTCACCCCCCCACACACACAGCTCACCTCACCCCCCCCACACACACACACACACACAGCTCACCTCACCCCCCCACACACACACACACACACAGCTCACCTCACCCCCCCCCCACACACACACAGCTCACGTCACCCCCCACACACACACACACAGCTCACCTCACCCCCCCACACACAGCTCACCTCACCCCCCCACACACACACACAGCTCACCTCACCCCCCCCCACACACACACAGCTCACCTCACCCCCCCCACACACACACACAGCTCAACTCACCCCCCAACACACACACAGCTCACCTCACCCCCCACACACACACACAGCTCACCTCACCCCCCCCCACACACACACAGCTCACCTCACCCCCCTACACACACACAGCTCACCTCACCCCCCTACACACACACAGCTCACCTCACCCCAACACACACACACAGCTCACCTCACCCCCCCCACACACAGCTCACCTCACCCCCCACACACACACACACACAGCTCACCTCACCCCCCCACACACACACACACAGCTCACCTCACCCCCCACACACAGCTCACCTCACCCCCCCACACACACACAGCTCACCTCACCCCACACACACACACAGCTCACCTCACCCCCACACACACACACACACACAGCTCACCTCACCCCCCCCACACACACACAGCTCACCTCACCCCCCCCACACACACACAGCTCACCTCACCCCACCCCCCACACACACACAGCTCACCTCACCCCCCACACGCACACAGCTCACCTCACCCCCCACACGCACACAGCTCACCTCACCCCCCACACGCACACAGCTCACCTCACCCCCCACACGCACACCTCACCCCCCACACGCACACAGCTCACCTCACCCCCCCACACGCACACAGCTCACCTCACCCCCCACACGCACACAGCTCACCTCACCCCCCCCACACACACACACAGCTCTGCCCCCCACACACACATACACACACACACCTCACCCCCCCCACACACACACAGCTCACCCCCCCACACACACAGCTCACCCCCCCCACACACACAGCTCACCCCCCCACACACAGCTCACCCCCCCACACACACACAGCTCACCCTCCCACACACAGCTCACCCCCCCACACCTCACCCCCCCCACACACACAGCTCACCCCCCCCACACACACACAGCTCACCCCCCCACACACAGCTCACCCCCCCACACACAGCTCACCCCCCCACACACACACAGCTCACCCCCCCTACACACACACAGCTCACCCCCCCACACAGCTCACCCCCCCACCCACACACACACACAGCTCACCCCCCACACACACACAGCTCACCCCCCACACACACACAGCTCACCCCCCGCACACACACAGCTCACCCCCCCCACACACACAGCTCACCCCCCCCCCCCACACACACACACAGCTCACCCCCCCCACACACACAGCTCACCCCCCACACACACACACACACACAGCTCACCCCCCCCCACACACAGCTCACCCCCCACACACACACAGCTCACCCCCCACACACACACCTCACCCCCCACACACACACACCTCACCCCCCCCCCACACACACACACACACACACCTCACCCCCGCACACACACAGCTCACCCCCCGCACACACACAGCTCACCCCCCCACACACACACACAGCTCACCCCCCCCCACACACACCTCACCCCCCCACACACACACACACACACACCTCACCCCCCACACACACACACAGCTCACCCCCCCGCACACACACACACACACCTCACCCCCCCCACACACACACACAGCTCACCCCCGCACACACACACAGCTCACCCCCGCACACACACACAGCTCACCCCCCCGCACACACACACAGCTCACCCCCCCCGCACACACACAGCTCACCCCCCCGCACACACACAGCTCACCCCCCCGCACACACACAGCTCACCCCCCCCCACACACACACCCCCCCGCACACACACAGCTCACCCCCCGCACACACACAGCTCACCCCCCCGCACACACACAGCTCACACACACAGCTCACACACACAGCTCACACACACAGCTCACACACACAGCCCACCCCCCCACAGCTCACACACACAGCCCACCCCCCCACAGCTCACACACACAGCTCACCCCCCCACACACACACACAGCTCACCCCCCACACACACAGCTCACCCCCCCACACACACAGCTCACCCCCCCACACACACAGCTCACCCCCCCCCCCACAGCTCACCCCCCCCCCCACAGCTCACCCCTCCCCCCACACAGCTCACCCCCCCCCCACACACAGCTCACCCCCCCCCACACACACACAGCTCCCCCCCACACACACACACACACAGCTCCCCCCCCCACACACACACAGCTCCCCCCCCCCACACACACACAGAGCTCCCCCCCACACACACACACAGAGCTCCCCCCCCCACACACACACACAGAGCTCCCCCCCCCACACACACACACAGAGCTCCCCCCCCACACACACACACACAGAGCTCCCCCCCCCCACACACACACACAGAGCTCCCCCCCCCCACACACACACACAGAGCTCCCCCCCCACACACACACACACAGAGCTCCCCCCACACACACACACACACACACACACACACAGAGCTCACCCCCCCACACACACACACACAGAGCTCACCCCCCCACACACACACCACAGCTCACCCCCCCACACACACACACACAGCTCACCCCCCCCACACACACACAGCTCACCCCCCCCACACACACACACACACAGCTCACCCCCCCCCCCCACACACACACACAGCTCACCCCCCCCCCCCCACACACACACACAGCTCACCCCCCCCCCCACACACACACACAGCTCACCCCCCCCCCCACACACACACACACACACACAGCTCACCCCCCCCCCCCCCACACACACACACAGCTCAGCTCCCCCCCACACACACACACACAGCTCCCCCCCACACACACACACAAAGCTCCCCCCCCCCACACACACAGAGCTCCCCCCCCCACACACACACACAGAGCTCCCCCCCACACACACACACAGAGCTCACCCCCCACACACACACAGAGCTCACCCCCCCACACACACACACAGAGCTCACCCCCCCCACACACACACAGCTCACCCCCCCCCCCACACAGCTCACCCCCCCCCCCACACACACACACACACAGCTCACCCCCCCCCCCCACACACACACACACACAGCTCACCCCCCCCCCACACACACACAGCTCACCCCCCCCCCACACACACACACACACACAGCTCACCCCCCCCCCCCACACACACACAGCTCACCCCCCCCCCCCCACACACACACACAGCTCACCCCCCCCCCCCCCCACACACACACACACAGCTCACCCCCCCCCCCCACACACACACACAGCTCACCCCCCCCCCCCCACACACACACAGCTCACCCCCCCCCCCCACACACACACACACACAGCTCACCCCCCCCCCCCACACACACACACACACAGCTCACCCCCCCCCCCCCCCCACACACACACACACACACACACACAGCTCACCCCCCCCCCCCACACACACACACACACAGCTCACCCCCCCCCCACACACACACACAGCTCACCCCCCCCCCCCCCCACACACACACACAGCTCACCCCCCCCCCCCCCCCCACACACACACACAGCTCACCCCCCCACACACACAGCCTCAACACAGCTCCCCCATGTACACAGCAACTCCCTCAACAATAACTCCTGATGCGTGTTTGGTGGTAGCAAGTCAGTGTGTGATATTCTTAGCCATGAATTAGGTAAAAAGCTAGGGGTGTCTTTTACATGAGAGTTTAATCTGGAGCATGAGAGACGGATTATGAAATCAAAGCGAGATTCACCCAGGTGTCGCTGACAATGCCAGCCAGTGTTCTGCAGAATCCCTCTTCAGGGGTTTTAAGAGGGAGAGAAGCAAAGCACAGGGCCAGACGTTTCCTCAGTAAAACACACGTCTTCCTACAATCCCCCTTCCTTTATCACACTAGTGCCCGACTTCCGTCTCATTCACGCCACTGCAAACGGCTACCTCAGAACAGAGAAACGATGTGCGTTTGTTTCAGAGGGAACGAGAGCGAGAGGAAGAGGGCTAACTTGAGAAATGTCTGCGGGATAGTGGTAACTATCGCTGGTTCTGTAGCCCTGACAACCTCACACTGACCTCTCAGAGAAGGCGGGAATTTGAGAGAGAGAATTCCTGTGGTTTGGCACAGTGCACTGAAAGAGGCGTGGCCAGTTGTGTATTTACAGTGTACTACAATGAGAAACGAGCTCCCTGGCAAGAGCAGGGCTCCGATCTGCTGCTGCTACTTCTCCTATCCACTTGATCTTCGCATAGCAGCAGTTACAAGCAGGAGAACAAAAGACACATAATAACATCCTCTCACACACACAGCCCTGCTGTAACCTTGCCTGGAGCGAGCATGTTCAGAAGATTGGTTTTCCTGCTCATGATTCTTAGCATGTGTGAAATCTTAACGGCTGTTGTTATCCCGTGGAGGACGTCCGTGTTAAAATGCCCAACTGAGGTTTGAAACCCCGGCAAATCAATGACAAGTGCTTATTTGTTGAGATGAGAGGAGGAAAGACAGACATGTGGGTTTACAGTGCCCCCCCCCCCCACCCACCCACCACCACCCACCCCAAAGACAACGGGCAGCCACTCACACAAACAAGACTCCTCTAACTGCACACTGATTTTACACACACACAGAGACTGCACATCCCACCACAACTACCAGCGCCTCCCACCCGTTTACATTAAACCCAGTCTTTTTTTATGCCTGCTGCAGTAAATTAATAAGCGACTTGCAGGCTTTTTAAAAAGTACTCCAGAGAGCTGCCCCCACTGGGCCTAGAGGAGAGGGCTTAAGGTTAAAAAGCCTATTTCAATATCAGAGTGAACAGCACACTCAGAGCCAACAGCTTGCAGTCCCTGTGGTTTCTCCCCCTCTCTGCAGTATCGGCCCCACCCACACACACACCCCTGCAGCAGAGAGGGTAATGTCCCCAACCACACCTGAAGGACAGAGGACTGGGCATCAACTTCCAGGTGTGTCGGCAAGGGGTTGGGAGTCAGTTCCATTTCTCCTCAACAAGTAAACCAGATTCCAATTGGACATTTTCTTCATGGAAATGAGAAATGTCAGTGTACTTCCTGAATTGAGCCCCAACCCTTGTGTGTAGAGTATCACATTGTAAAGTCTGTGTGTAGTGGTGTCGATCATATTGCAGAACGGCCAAGTATCGATACCGTATCGCACAGTACGAGTAATCCCTAGTTGTGGTGTTGTGTGTGTGTGTGTGTGTGTGTGTGTGTGTGTGAGCGGAATGAAGCTGGAGAGGAGCGTGCCTAATTTGGCTGGAGCGGATTTAAAAAAAATGTTGGCTCGACCTTCTCCCCCACTCCAATTTTGCTCCGGTACCACTCAGCCACGAGCTCTGGGCATGCTCTGCCCAGCATTTTGCTTCATTTCCTTCATCCCAGTTCTTAAAAAAATAAAAATAAATAAATAAATCAGGGCCTGGCGTTGTATTTATTTAGCCTAACCCACCACTAATGCGCAGAGATGTTGATGTGAGTCGACGGAGAAATAGGTCACACGGCCTGTGTTATTGACGGCAAGACAACGAATGAGGCGATGCAGCAGCAACGGAGACGTTTGGATTTCTATACAGGCTATTGTTAAAAGAGGAGTCTAAGTTTGTAACCGTCCATCAACTGTAGAATGTGAGCGCAGCTACAACTGAAGGATCTGATTATCAATTGAAAAATAAAAAATTCAATTTAACACATCAGGTAGGTTCTTGTTGAATTGCCTGCCCTACAACATGTTGAATTGTTGCCGATTGTTATGATAGCCTACTTCAAAACCAAATGGTTGCTGGGGTGACTATGAAATTATATTTTAAATCCAAAATTTGAGACAATTTGGAGCAGCATTTATTATATTTTTTTTGGAGCCGAGGAAAAGGACATTGACCGTTCTGTGAGCAACAAAGGGGGATTTCTGACCGCTCAACTCCGCTCGCATACTCACCACTACAGTATTTTTGTATACAGTGCTTCTTGTGCTGCATTGCAGCTGTGCGTTAGTGTGAGATGTACTGGAAAGAATCTGTAAATGTGTGTGTGTGTGTGTGTTTATCCCAGTTGAGTGCTACTCTCAGGGGGGGAATAAGCTGTGGGTGGTTGGGTGTAAGGAGGGAGGGTCAGGGCGGTGCAGTGTGTGCAGGTGCATGCTGGGAAGGTACCTTGTTCGTCACAGTGTTGATTGCCAGCGTTGGAGAGGCACTTCCAGAGATCATACAGTCCATTCCCAAAGACTCTGACTCCAGGCTGTACGGTGTGGAAGCCTAGAGGAGGGAGACCAAAAATAAATCACTCTTTTAGCTAATTATCAAATAAAGGAGCACAAAAAAAAAAAACCGTTCTAAACTAATTATCAGAATGATACAGGACCTCAAGCCATAGGCGGAGGTAAAGGTCCTAACGCTCATGTTGCCGTGTTTGTTGGGAAGCTAGTTTTCCTTCCAGGCAATAGGGAGGGATGCAGATCTCCAGTATGGAAAATACACCAGGACCATTTATAAAACAACAAAAACGAGCAACACCTTTATTTAGGTCACATCTGAAATATTTCCAGAGGAGATGAAGAGAAGAGCACAGCCCCCATTGCTCCCTGCACGGCTCGGGCGCTCGGTCGGGGGAGATAACTCCACCACGCCTGTCTCCCAAAACTGCTTACTGTAAGAGGATTGGCTGGCAACAATACCATTTTTAATTCATGATAAACATAAATGAGATTTCACCATTTCTAATGTCGGAGGACTTAATGGGATGCCTTGTAGGCAGCCAGTCAAAACCGTAGGGGAGGATGGCGCGCACGTGTCATACCAACACAACATACATGTACAAAGTTGAGAGAGTGAACATTTGTCATGCTTTTGAATTACACAACAATGACTATATTTAAGCTCATTTACACAGCGTGTGTCACACACGCATAGAATGGAATGTGCGTTGCTCTATCCCTCTCCCTATCTTACAACCACAGATAGACAAACGGAGGCACACACACACACACACACACACACACACACACACACACACACACACACACACACACACACACACACACACACACACACGTGGGTGGTTAACGGAGTGAGTGGGTTTGCCTTTCCGCTTTGAGTCTTTGTGTCTTCGTCTCAGTGTTTCAACCGAAGCCTCACATGTCTCTTGTAGCCTATGGCGGGCCACACAGGGGAGGCCAGACTGCAGTAGCCAGGGAGGAAGGGATGGATGCCTAGGAGCCAGGTCAATCTGGGCAGTTGACTAAACCAGTATTATTACACTGGACACGACTCATGCATAATTAAAAGACAAACGCTCCCACTCAGAATAACCAGCCAGAGGACATTAATTGATGTTCGAAAAAATGTATTTGAAAAAATGTTTTGTATATACACACAAAAGTATGTGGACCTGGCCATTTCAGCCACACCCGTTCTTGACAGGTGTAAAAAAAAAGAAAAAAAAAAAGGCACAGACATGCAATCTCCATAGACAAACATTGGCAGTAGAACGGCCTTACTGGAGAGCTCAGTGACTCAACGTGGCACCGTTGTTACATTTCTGCCCTGGTCAACTGTAAGTGCTGTTACTGTGAAGCGGTAGGCCCAGCCGTGAAGTGGTAGGCCACACAAGCTCTCAGAACTGCCGAGCGCTGAAGCACGGAGAAAAAAAAAGGAAAAGCCTGTCCTCGGTTGCAACACTCACTACCGAGTTCCAAACTGCCTCTGGAAGCAACGCCAGCACAAGAACTGTTCATCGGGAGCTTCATGAAATGGGTTTCCATGGCCGTGCAGCCGCACTCAAGCCTAAGATCACCATGAGCAATGCCAAAAGTCGGCTGGAGTGGTGTCAAGCTCGCCGCCATTGCACTCTGGAGCAGTGGAAACGCATTCTCTGGAGTGATGAATCACGCTTCACCATCTGGCAGTGCGACAGCTGAATCTGGCGGACGCCAGGAGAAGGCTACCCGTCCCAATGCATAGGAGGAATAATGGTCTGGTGCCATTTTTCATGGTTCGGGCTACGCCCCTTAGTTCCAGTGAAGGGAAATTAACAGCATACAATGACATTTTAGATGATTCTCTGCTTCCAACTTTGTGGCATCAGTTTGGGGAAGCCCCTTTCCTGTTTCAGCATGACAATTCCCCATGCACAAAGCAAGGTCCATACAGAAATGGTTTGTCGAGATCAATGTGAAAGAACTTGACTGGCCTGCACTGAGCCTTTACCTCAACCCCATCTAACTCCTGTGGGATGAATTCGAACACTGACTGCAAGCCAAGCCTAATCTCCCAACATCAATGGCCTTCCCTGTAGCTCAGTTGGTAGAGCATGGTGTTTGCAACGCCAGGGTTGTGGGTTCGATTCCCACGGGGGGCCAGTATGAAAAAAATAAAATAAAAAATGTATGAAATGAAATGTAAGTTGCTCTGGATAAGAGCGTCTGCTAAATGACTAAAATGTAAATGTAAAATCAATGCCTATCCTCACTAATTCTCTTGTGGCTGAATGGAAGCAAGTCCCTGCAGCAATGTTCAAACATCTAGTGGAAAGCCTTCCCAGAAGAGTGGAGGCTGTTATAGCAACAAAGGGGGGACCAACTCCATATTAATGCCCATAATTTTGCAATGAGATGTTCAACGAGCAGGTGTTCACATACTTTTAGTCATGAAGTGTATGTAAATAATGGCATGTGTTAAGTGAGGGTATCTACAACTGTATGAAGACAAAGAATCAGGGTGTGTTGTCTGGAGGACTTACCCTCTCTCCGGACCGTGGCCTCTTCTTCGGCCGCGTGGGCAAGGCGTCTTCCTTTGGGTTGGTGTCGATGGCCCAGTAGGAGCCCTGTGGAGAGAGAGGACCATTGAGCACCGCAGTAAAGAACAAAACAGACAAGGCCTTGCCTGGCCTCACACCACCGGGATGTTAGCAACGGACGTGATGGCTTTCCATCTCAGGACAAAGAGTAAAAGCATCAGACTTCTTTTTGGAACTGCCACATTAGTGCTTTGACAAAATGTTAGCAAAACACCATCCACAAAAAAACTAAAGTATAACAGTCAACCTGTGTGGGTATTAAGTGTGTGCGTGGGTTTTGTTTGTACTTTTAAGGGAGCTGTGTTTCGTGGTAAGGCTTCCCTTTGTCCCTGGTGCTCTTTAGTTAGAGACTGGGGCTGTTGAAGTGGTAAACCCCTCCGAGAAGCAGTGCTCGTGTGTCCAGGTGTAGCTGGCCTGCTGTCGCCAGGCGCCGGAGCAGCGCGTTGGGTTTCTGTTCATGTCTGAGCCCAGCTAATCAAGGAGAGAATAGACCTGCTGGCTCGGAGGCTCCACACAACTCCACCCCCTGGCTGCATTATTTATCTCTGCATTCGGCCACATTTAATTCATTTTTCAATGGCGTTCCTCCGTGAAGCCAAAGGCAACACTGCTTACAGTGGTTAAAATGAGATTCTCACCCCCAGGCCATTACAAGTTGTGATTTCAACAAATATTTTATATTACTCCTGATAAAATCATTCACAAATTGTCCGGGGAAGTGAGATCAGGACCTTTAAAATGACTTCCTCAGCAGAGAGAATAATTGATATTTACAGAGAAATTGTCAGTCTAGACAACAGAAGAGAAGTACTGTTGCAACAACCTGTGTCTAAAGTCATCCATACAACACGTGTCCCCGTAGTAGGCCCCTTTCATACTCGTCACGGTACTACTGCCATCTAAAGCACGGTCCTGGGTTTCTCTCCTAGCTTTCATTTTGAAACGCTGCAACTTTAACCCCACTGCAGCAACAATACAATGTTGAGAAAATATGTTTTAATATTTTCAAAGCTTGGGGTCAATTAGCGTATCCCTCAGAGGGAGAATAATTCACAGTGCAAATTAACCAGAGGTAAAGAAGCAGTAATAATATACAGTTGAAGTCAGAACTTTACATACACTTAGGTTGGAGTCATTAAAACTAGTTTTTCAACAACACACATTTCTTGTTAACAAACTATAGCTTTGGCAAGTCGGTTAGGACATTACTTTGTGCATGACAAGTAATTTTTCCAACAATTGTTTAGACAGATTACTTCACTTATAATTCACTGTATCACAATTCCAGTGGGTCAGAAGTTTACATGCACTGAGTTGACTGTGCCCTTAAACAGCGTGGATAATTCCAGAAAACGTCATGGCTTTAGAAGCTTCTGATGGGCTAATTGACGTCATTTGAGTCAATTGGAGGTGTACCCGTAGATGTATTTCAAGGCCTACCTTCAAACTCAGTGCCTCTGCTTGAAATCATGGGGAAATCAAAAGAAATCAACCAAGACCTCAAAAAGAATTGCAGACCTCCACAAGTCTGGTGCATCCTTGGGAGCAATTTCCAAATGCCTGAAGGTACCACGTTCATCTGTACAAACAATAGTACGCAAGTATAAACACCATGGGATCACGCAGCCGTCATACCGCTCAGGAAGGAGACACGTTCTGTCTCCTAGAGATGAACGTACTTTGGTGCGAAAAGTGCAAATCAATCCTAGAACAACAGCAAAGGACCTTGTGAAGATGCTGGAGGAAACAGGTATACAAGTATCTTTATCGACAACCTGAAAGGCCGCTCAACAAGGAAGAAGCCACTGCTCCAAAACCGCCAGAAAAAAAGCCAGACTACAGTTTGCAACTGCACATGGGGACAAAGATCGTACTTTTCTGGTCTGATGAAACAAAAATAGAACTGTTTGGCCATAATGACCATCATTATGTTTGGAGGAAAGGGGGAGGCTTGCAAGCGAAGAACACCATCCAAACCCCGTGAAGCACAGGGGTGGGCAGCATCATGTTGTGGGGGTGCTTTGCTGCGGGAGGGACTGGTGCACTTCACAAAATAGATGGCAGGAAAATTATGTGGATGAATTGAAGCAGCATCTCAAGACAGTCAGGAAGTTAAAGCTTGGTCGCAAATGGGTCTTCCAAATGGACAATGACCCCAAGCATACTTCCAAAGTTGTGGCAAAATGGCAATCAAGTCAAGGTATATGAGTGGCCATCACAAAGCCCTGACCTCAATCCTATAGAAAATTTGTGGGCAGAAATGAAAAAGCATGTGCGAGCAAGGAGGCCTACAAACCTGACTCAGATACACCAGCTCTGTCAGGAGCAATGGGCCAAAATTCACCCAACTTATTGTGGGAAGCTTGTGGAAGGCTACCCGAAACATTTGACCCAAGTTAAACAATTTAAAGGCAATCCTACCAAATACTAATTGAGTGTATGTAAACTTCTGACCCACTGGGAATGTGATGAAAGAAATAAAAGCTGAAATAAATCACTCTACTGTTATTCTGACATTTCACACTCTTAAAATAAAGTGGTGATCCTAACTGACCTAAGACAGGGAATTTTTACTAGGATTAAATGTCAGGAATTGTGAAAAACTGAGTTTAAATGTATTTGGCTAAGGAGTATGTAAACTTCATACTTCAACTATATATGTGAGTATAAATCTCATTATACTCACTGTTCTGTAGCCCAATTCCATTATTGGTGTATTTAACGATGTTGGTCTTCACTGCAAGAGGCTGAGAGTAACGGACAGAGAAACGTCTAAGGACGTCTCAAGGTGAGCTGCGTGTTTTGATCAAAGCATCTGGTTCACTGCTAGATGTATGAGGATTTTGGGGTTAACTGTTTCAATTAGAGCTCTTGGTAGACTCAGACTCACTGTGCCGGTGGAGAGACGGGCGGCGTTTCTTTTAATTAGGCAAAAAAAATCTTTAAGCAGAAACCCTTCGGGAGTTTCTGCATTTCTCCACACGCCCCTCGAGACTTGACGGGGGAAGAGAGAAAAAAAAAAACACCCATAAAGACTTCTTAAATAAAATCACAAATACACTGCATCATAGTGAAGCCGGCACAGCAAGAATGTCTGTCCATAACATAAGCTACAACTGTAAGGAAAACTAAGCTCTATGATCCATGTAGTCTCTACACAAAATGCCATGATGGACATGTGATGATTCCACCAGAAGCCCTGATTACCTGTTTCTCTCAGAGGCTGGTGATTTACCTACAGTATTGTATGTCAACCTATTTCTTGTTGTTGTTGTAATCAAGGTGCACATTTAGCATTCCTAACCGGTTAACATGTGAAATAAATAGGTCTCTGCAGTGGGAGCCGTAACGGCACTTTACCCCCCCTCACCTCCACGGTGAAGGAGTACGCCACGCATGTCATCTCGCTCTCCATCTCAGAGGTAGACACGGTGCTCTCCTATCTCATCCGACCAGCAGTGCTCATATTCCTGCCACATTACAATACTGATGGAACCTATCTAGAGGCTAGCACTTCTTTGAAGTTGTCTTCGGGGGGGGAAGGGAGTGAGGAAAATTCCAAATTAAGTTGGCCATGCATTTGGAATGGGATCCACACAGCAATAGATTATTTTGTATTTAGTGCAGCTCCCAGGAGTGTCAATATCAGAGGATTACAGCAAAACATGAAATTAGCATTCAGTCCCCAACCTCTACAGTACATAGCTTGGCGTAGCTCTTCAAGCCACTGTGTGCCTGTTCATGTGCCTGTTCGCCAGACAAAAACTCTTCCATACGGTTCGACCAATTCACATAACCAGGATACACCAAATATAGGCCCACATGGTCCAACCACGTGAGAAACAAAGCGCAGTGAGAGATACTAGTAAGACAAGTGACAGGGTGAGAGATTGTGTGGTAAAACAGGCTGGTATGGGAGCTGGTGATGTCTTAGCAGCAGTCCCTGCCGGCCTGAGAGAGGGCAGGAAAGGCAGGTGCTCTGTGTCAGCGTGGCCTCCCTCTCCTCTCACCCTAAGTGCTGAGCTGAGGGCTTTTCTCCTCATAACCCAGCCCGAGAGGTACTTTTGGGGCGTTACTCGAAATGCACTGACTACGGCCTTATTTTGGACTGTTCCCACAAGGACAATGACTTATTACCACATCTTCGTACTTAGTTGTTTTTTTTTTAGACCAGCAGGGCAGACTAACACGGTCTTTACATTTGCCATGCAATTTTGAGGGGGTGGAACGTTCATAATAGATTACGAGCATGCCATGCATTTCCAGACTGTCAGAGCACTGGCAGGCGTTCACAGCCAACATGTTTCTCATGCAGATAGCATTAGATCATATTGGAGGACTTCTTGCAAACAGTCTAGACTGGTAGGTCTGTCTGTGGACACCAGCTGCTTATTTCCGCTACGTTTACAGTCATCTCTGTATGTTGGGTTTGAATAAAACACGGTCGTCTTACCTTTCCTGGGTCGTCTTTGGAGCGAGGCACTTTGAGAAAACACTTGTTCAATGACAGATTGTGCCGTATTGAGTTCTGTAGGGAGAGAGAGAGAAATTTGGGGTTAGAGATCAACAAAAAAAAAATCACATTAAAAGGGAAGAGGTCGTGTCTTTGAGCAGAGAGCATGTCATAGCCACAGAGGCTGTGACATTGTGAGAAAGACAAAACAGGAACCTTGGTAGCATAGTAAACGTCATGCTTTGGTGTCAAGTCCCATTTCCTGTCAAGATACACTTGTTTTAAAATGACACCTTAAAATAAACTGCTATATCTGTGACTAGATGTCAGTCTACGCACTGATTGTCACTGGACCAGGACAAAGCTACCAGGAAGACATAGGGCCTAATCTACCCGGTAACAGCAGACTGGCTTCTACTACTTCTCAAATTACATGGGCGCCAACAATCAAAGCTCAGCTTGAATTAAGAGACACGCATCCCAAATGAATCCCTCACTGGGACGATGCCTGATATTAATTAACGCTACACAAGTCTCCTTGGGGGGAGGGAGGAAATAAATTATGTAGATCATTCTGAAACTTAACTCATTATGATGTTAGCTATTCCTCACCCACAGAGGCTGATATATCTGCCTGGTCGGGGACTCGAAGCAGCCATGACGATGGCTGTAGAGTGGTGCTCCTGGTTTAGTAACAGTTAGGATGGAGCCGGCCAGCCTCCTGGAATCAGCTGGAGCTGGGCCAGCCACGGGCTTAACGGACTAGCCAAACGCACACATCTCCACACCATTTTAGCATTGGCAGATGGCCGCATTGAAAACCTTTGAGATCCTCAGACGAGTCGGACGGTCGTTGGGCAGATGTGAGATGTGTACAGCCCAAAGCCGATAAGATGGCGCTGATTGTAACGTCAGTATAGAGAAATACACCTCAGGAAGAGAGGCTGACGACAGTCTCGTTATCGAGCCGTCAATCTCCGGTGGTAAAATCTCCTGAAATGCTAAAATCCAATACACCAAAACTTCCACAACAAAACATGGCAGGACTGTTACAGCAGGGCAGATCGTGTTCGAAAATCAATGACGAGGCTAATCAAACCCCAAAATCTGTGGTACCGTCTGATAGCATCAGTGCTATATCTTCCAGTCTAGTGTGGGACTGGAGTGTATAAGTCAGTGTCCGTGGTTGGATGGAGAGATGGTCCGGTCAGGGCCTGCCTGATCTACTGAGAATCTGTTGGAACAGCCGTTCAGTCAGGCCTGGCAGGGCTTCCTCACAGACTGCACTAAATCAGTAGGATGGTCTCTATCCAGTCTGTCCAGCAGTCTTAGCCTACACGCCTCCTGCATTAGGGCAGGGGTTCTCAAAACGTTTTCACTCAGGCCCCCCTCCAGCATTGGGGAGCATTCAATATTTCCATTTTTTTGTGGGGGGGGGACCCCCCTGCCATGCCCCACAGTTTGGGAACTACTGCATTAGGTGATATGGCCACATGTCAAGTGGGGACACTCAGCTGTGTCTGACAGCATGCATGTGGATACATCTGTGAAGACATACAGTAGACCATACAGAATATTCATAGCCTACATTCAGGTCCAGGAACAAAAGGGTGTGATGCATGCCATCAGTTTAGAAAACATTAAGAAGGCCATCAGGCCCCTAGGAAGACAAAAGAGAGAAAGGAGACCGAGTGTAATGCTGACCTTACAATGTCTTACAAGCGTAAGCACTTAAGACCGAAGTAAAAACCCGTCCACCTTCCACAGACTCAGCCGGCGAGGAGCAGGAGGGCATGTCGAGCACTTGATGCCACGAGGTGAGAAGGGCAAGTAGCGCTCGGCCTCACGCGCCGCGAGATGTTGCTCAGTCGCCATTTAGTGCCTTCTTGCAGGTCGAAATCATTGATACGGTCATCCAGTCTGACCCAGCCTAGAGTACTGCCAGTGCATTAACAGGTTGACTTTTTAAATGCCCTCATCTCTCTGACCGGCTCTGTGCTCCAGCGACACGCTGTATTCTATCAAACACGCTCCCTTCTCTAAGCTTACAAGTCACTGGTGTGAAACTAACAGGCTGAGGGTCAATCGTAGAAGAAAAGGGTGAAATGGACTGGATAGAAGCGTTTAACACATTACGACCGCAGCGTCTCGCAGAGAAACGTCATGAGAGCCACTTCTGCTCCATTTGAGAGACCCTAGCATCCTTACAGGGAGGCAGAGCACAACCCGTCAATAAGACGACAACGCGCTGGTGACCAACCTCCCAATTAAAGCCAGTTAGCTTTTCCAAAATAAACCCTTACTGGCTATACTACAATTAGCCTTAGCATCTCCAGCATGCAGAGCATCATACTGGCACACAATGAGGACGGAGCAGCCAGATCAGTAACTCACAGTGTGGTCAGAGGTACACTGAGTAGAAGGATTTATTGCGTTAAGGCAGTATTGCAGGGGTCCATCCAAAGTACTGCCCAGCACGTACAGCACCTGCAACCCCCACAGTGCGGCTCACGCCCAGCCGGTGTCTCCCACTGTCGCCTCCCACACACACACACCACAGCGTCTCAAAACTACCGTGGTGATTTAACGCCAGGACAGCACCGTCCCTGCCCCGTCCCGCCTTAACACATCACTCACCACCCCCCCCCCTGCGGCTCAGCAGGAGGGTAGCCAGGGGAAAGTAGGTCACGTTGACGACCTCACGCCACGTGTCAAACGTTCAGAGTGAGCCAAAGGGACAGGCCGTGTCACTGCCCTGCTTCCTCACAGGGAGGGCGGGAATGGGGGTCAGTGTACCCTGCCGAGGCCCAGCGGTCCGCAGCCTCACCGGGATGCAACTGCGACGCAGGGAGGTGGAGTTCTCTCACACAGAGAGAACCCGTGGAGAAAAGAGGACTCGCCACAAGTCTAACGCAGTCCTTCTCTGCTGCTGCGCCACTACCTCAAATACATGTCCTATTGACAGGCATGCCAACACATGACATTTCTCCCTCATGTAAAAGTTGAGTATTTTACTTGTCAAAAAAATGTAATAAAAACAATCTTAGTAAGGGAAGGTCCAGACGAGCTGTTTAAACTCCAAATGGGACAGCGCTTAAATGCCTTCAGATTTGCAGCAGTGTGTGATCTCACAACTGTGCAGTGTCGGGATTGGAACCCATTAGATTGCATAACCCAGAGCTGTTGTACTGGAGTTCCACACTTTCCCCCAATAATAACACTAACAACGTACCCACAAGTACACTTTACATTCTCAACATCTCTTCTCAACATTAACAATTAAAGACAGACAGCACCAGAAGGCTTTTAAGAGCATCTCAAACATGCATGTAAAAAAATAAATAGAATACAGGCCTGTGCAGCCAAAAGCAAATAGTACAAGGATAGCATGACCTTTAAATGACCTGTGGGAAAAACTCCATGTGAATGACTGAGGCAGACAAAAAGAGTTGAGCCACTGCTGCTGCGGTGCATACATCAGATCTAGTCTTGTTATACAGAAAGGGATGTGATCTTTCAGATAAGGCCTGCAGCAGCATTCTGTGAGCGAGGACAGAAAGAGAGCTCTCGCTGAGCCACAGCACAGCTATGATACAACAAAGGAAGGAACCAACCAGCAGTGAGGATAAAGCATTGGTACAGTAGATTAGTTTGCATTGTTGTTACACACATTCTATACAAGGTCCCATTCCTACACAAAACATAAACCTGACCTCAGCTTCAGAGATCTCCACAGGGGCTAAGGAATGTAGCACCTTTGCTGTCTATTTGTTGTGGGTGTGGGAAGACGTTGAACGCTACAGCGCACGCACACACACACACACGTATTCCTTCACTCCCCCTCCTCCCGCCTAACACAGTTCTCCCCCAACCGAAGAGTAGACGCACAGTCAAGCACAGGCTCGATGCACAGCACACACCGAAACTCTCTCATAACCAAAGTACTGAGACCCGTAGCCCACAAAGTACTGAGAGCCACGAAGTCAACTGCAACGATTTTCAACTTGATTGTTTACAGGCTTCAAAGGCATATAATCTGCCTCCCTTGGTATCTTGTAGCAGTCTTGGCATGCTAGGCTTTAAACCCCTTAGTCTCTGATCTTCACTCGCTTGTATGTCGTTTTAATAAAACATCAACAGTTTGCTTGCTGCAGCAAAACGCATGCCAAGGTAAAAACTCACATTTAAACACCCTACTTGGCCTGACTCCATTTAGTCGACTAGTCAATTGTTTGGTCGATAGCCGTTGGTCGAGAGATTTATTTTTTTAGTCGAGCCACGGCAAATAGATACAACTATACACATACAGTACCAGTCAAACGTTTGGACACCTAATTCCAGGGTTTTAATTTTTACTATATTCTACAGTGTAGAATAATAGTGAAGCCATCAAAACTAGAGGTCGACCAATTATGATTTTTCAACGCCGATACCAATTGGAGGACCAAAAAAAGCAGATAATTAAATCGGATGATTTTTATATATTTGTAATAATGACAATTACAACAATAGTGAATGAACACTTTAAATATATTTAATATATTGTCGCAAATAATGAAACATGTTCAATTTGGTTTAAATAATGCAAAAAAAGTGTTGGGAAAGTAAAAGTGCAATATGTGCTATGTAAAAAAAGCTAACGTTTAAGTTCCTTGCTCAGAACATATGAAAGCTGGTGGTTCAACATTCCCAGTTCAAGTTTTAGGTTGTACTTATTATAGGAATTATGACGCGTCGACTATTTCGCTCTCTACCATTTGTATTTCATAGACCATTGGATGTTCTTATAGGTACTTTAGTATTGCCAGCCTAATCTCGGGAGTTGTTTATGACTTCAAGCCTGTGCTTCAAGCATTGCTAAGAGCTGCTGGCAAACGCAGGAAAGTGCTGTTTGAAGGAATGCTTACGAGCCTGCTGCTGCATACCACCGCTCAGTCAGACTGCTCTATCAAATCAGACTTAATTATAATAAAATAAACACACAGAAATACGAGCCTTTGGTCATTAATATGGTCAAATCTGGAAACTATCATTTCGAAAACAAAATGTTTATTCTTTTAGTGAAATACGGAACTATTCTGTATTTTATCGAACGGGTGGCAACCCAAAGTTGCACAACCTTCAATGTTAGGTCATAATTATTTAAAATTCTGGCAAATTAGTTCACAGTTCGCAACAAGCCAGGCGGCCCAAACTGTTGCATATGCCCTGACTTTGCTTGCACTGAAAGCAAGAAGAAGTGACAATTTCCCTAGTTACGATTTCTTTTAACTAAATATGCAGGTTTAAAAAACCTTTTGATTATAAGAAAGGCATTGATGTTTACGGTTAGGTACATTTGTGCAAAGATTGCCGAAAAAAGCACAATGCGCTTTCTTTAAATCACCCGTTTGGCGAAGTTGACGTAGGCTGTGATTCAATGATAAATTAACAGGCACTGCTTTGATTATATGCAACGCAGGACAAGCTAGTTAACCTAGTAATATCATCAACCATGTGTCATTAACTAGCGATTATGTGAAGATTGTTTTTTTATAAGTGAAGTTTAATCCTAGCTAGCAACTTACCTGGCACCTTGCAGCCAAAAGGTCCTTTTGACGCTGCCCTCGCGTGGCAGGCTGACCACCTGTTACGCAGTTTCCTCGTGGATTGCAATGTAAATTGGCATCCAAAAAGGCCGATTACCGATTGTTATGAAAACTTGAAAAATCTGCTCTAATTAAAATCAGCCATGCCGATTAAAATCGGTCGACCTCTAATCAAAACTATGAAATAACAAATATGGATTAATTGAAAAAAAGAAAAAAAACATTTTAACTAGGCAAGTCACTTAAGAACAAATTGTTATTTAGAATGGCGGCCTAGAAACAGTGGGTGAAGTGCCTTGTTCAGGCGCAGAACGACAGGTTTTTACCTTGTCAGCTTGGGGATTCAAGCTAGCAACCTTTCGATTACTGGCCCAATGCTCTAACCACTAGGCTACCTGCCGCCCCAATCATGTTGTAACTAAAAAAAAAAAGGTATAAAATCTTGAGTAAGGAAACACACCGGATTACTTTTGATCCCTTGCATGAATAGCCTACAGCCGTGTCTGTCAGGAGCTCACTGGCACAGGCAAAGTTAATTATTGATACAATGTCTCAAGTACCTTGCAGGCAGGCCATGGGTATCCAATGTGATTTATAGGATATTTTTTAAATCAGCATTTTTACCTATGGGCTGCAATGTTATTTGTTGGCTTTATGTAGGCAATTTTTACATACTGGCAATAGAAGTTAACTTTAGATTTGTATAATTTTCATTTAGATAGAATTTTGATTAACCACATGATATTGATTGAGATAAAGAAATTAAATGAAACTGTTCCATGAACATCCTAAAAGGCACGCAGATCAGTAGAAATGGTACGATAGTCCTGTGGCCCCGGGCGCAGTGCACGCCGACACGGTCGCCAGGTGTACGGTGTTCCCTCCGACACATTGGAGCGGCTGGCTTCTGGGTTAAGTGGGCATTGTGTCAAGAAGCAGTGCAGCTTGCTTGGGTTGTGTTTCAGAGGACGCACGGCTCCCGACCTTCGCCTCTCCCAAGTCCGTACGGGAGTTGCAGCATGAAACAAGACTAACTACCAATTGGATACCACGAAATTGGGGAGAAAACAGGGTAAAAAAAATTAAAAAAAATAAAAAAAGAAACCCAAAAGATTGAAACGCTAGAATAACTAGGCACTCCAAATGGAAAAGATTGCCAACCGCTGGTGTAGCCTATCACTGGCAACTTCAGGAGCTCAACGGCTGCAAAGGGCAGTGGGACGAGTCAGGAAAATGTTTTTCTCTTTTGTTTAGGCTATATAGATCTCTGGCTCTGTCTTCATTTTTAAATCACAGAGCTTAAAGCATCAGACATGCTCAGTAGCTTACATAGTTGATTTTATTAAAAAACACAGGGTATCTACATGGAAAAATACACGTTTTAAAATGTTGACCAAGCATACAAGTTGAGGCCATGTGAATTAAAAGACGGAGAGAACAGTAAAAATAGAAAAACATGTCGATCACAAAACGCACAGTTTGTGATGAAGATCCTATCTAGCCTACCTGTGTGTAACATGTTGAAGTAGGCCTAATCTAAACCCAAACAAAATCCTGTCCTCTGCAAAGTGAGATTACACCATCTGGAAATTCTATTTCAAATGGTTAAATTAAACCCATACTTCACATTTATATTTAAAATATGAAAGCGATAAATGCTTGCATAAGGAAATGTAACAGATAAGATGCATGTGCAAAGATATCAGTGCTCAAAATAACCACAGTGATAACTCCTGTTTCTACTGTACAATAAACTATTTGCTTAAATCAGATAAAGCTTTTAAAAACGTACTGACTATTTAGAAAGGTTTCTCCTTACAATTTGGTTCTCAAGAGCTTCAGATCCAGTACAATAAAAAGCAACCCACGCAAGCCGTTTAAACCCCAGTTGAAGCTGTGCCGACTACACCCACTGCATAACCATGGTGGGAGTTGCTTGCTAAGGTCATTTGATTCCATACAGATCTTAGATTCACTTTTGTATAGGCTAGTGTACATCATCCATACATATGCATTGGGTCATGTTAGGTAATAGGCAGATGACAGACGGGCTGGTTCTTGTCCATCAGGTGGGTATGGGGTCGTTAAGCCTCGCTTGCCAGGCTTAGAGAGCTACTAGCCTATATTAACTACACTTTAGTGCAGGGGTGAGCAAAATACGGCCCACGGTCTGAGCCGGTCCGTCGGCCGATTAAATGCAGACCTAGGTATAAACTTCTAAATAACTGCACCTTTTCTGGCCCTCAAACTGATTGTCAAATTTTAGATGTTTTTTTTTTTATCATAATAAAATAAAAATATATAAATAAATAGGTCCAAAAATAAATTTGTGCAGCCTTCAATAAAAAAGTATTACCCACCCCTGCTTTGCGTGGCTGGCTGTGAAGAGGCGACATAACTGGGAATGAAAATAGGTGTGGGAGACACGGAGCCCCTCACAGGCAGGTATGCAGGGGACAACAAGATGCCGAGACAGAAACGGACACACTGGCTGAGCCGACTCACACGCCAGTCAGTCACGGTCTATCCAAAATGCACTGATAGATACTCTGCTATTCGAAACAGAATATTCCCCCTATTCTGGCTTTTCAGTTAGTCATAGAGAGTGTGACCCTGAAGACATCCGTCTTCATCTGAAGTTACTTTGTGAAAGTAATCTGAGGATACTTACACCCACATTCAGTTTAGGCACAGACAAAACTCCTATTCTCCGGAGTAGCACAGAAGTTTATGAACGCTGCACTAAGGATGTTCCCTGTTCAGCAGAGTAGGAGGGGGTTGGAGACCAAAAGCACTGCAAAGAAAGTGTTCTGAGCTCAACCTCGCTCACACCCACATCTTTACCTGCTTTGTTGGGTAACCTTGAGCTCAGTCTGCGGAGAAAAAAAAAAAAACTCCAAACTCTTCTGCATTATTTTCTGGATGCATTCAAGGTTACAGCCCTGACTCTTCAGTGCAACATTTGAGATTTTTCCAACGCTTCCATTTCAAAATTGGTAGCCAGGTTGGCTGCTGCGAATTTATTTGAAAGGCTACAGGGGGAAAAAAAATTCATTTAAATTTAACACTGAATGACAGGTCAACACAATGACAAAAAGATCTGAGCCACTCATCTGAACCCTTTTAATCATAGTCCTTCAGGGAGAGCTCTCTCACCTGGTGCTGAGAGCAAAGCACACACATTCAAAGGGCTTTCCACAGTCTCCAGAGGAGAGCAGCTCCACTCATAACTAGGGCCTTTCAAATTGTTTTATTTTTTGGCCTGATTCAGTTTAGTTTTCCCCAAAAACTCCATTTAGTTTTTCCAGGTTTAAGGTTTCTTTCCCCCCCAAGTTTCACTCTCAAAAATCACAAGGACATGGACCTTGTTAAAAACAGTCAGAGAGAGGAGAGGTGAATAGAGGGGAGGGAGAGGGATGGAGCCACTGTTCAGTCATCATTCACTGGTCAGCACAGCACAGGAGCCTAAGAAGAAGAAGTGGTCCAGAATAGTGGGGGGGAAGTAGTGGACATATAGGCCTAGTCTAGTATTTGCTTCATTTGTCTGTATATTTGGTTTATCTTACCAGTCTGGTGATATTCAAACTGAAGGTCTCACTGAATTCATTGGCAGACAAAGGAAACATGTCTAAAAACAAGATCTGCATCATCTAGATGAGGGCCAATTGCACTTCCACTCTGACTTGATCCCCGAACTGTGAAACTCCAAGAGTGGTTTTCAGAAGGGAAAACATTCCTCACACATAGCATTCACCATTTGACATAACGTCGCAAAAAAACTGTTCTGAATTCGCAATATTTGCCATAAGAGAGAAGCACACAATAAGCCTGGCTGTAAATTGGGTCTGTTCCTTTCTGATGGATGCAAGCTTGCACTTTCGTGCTTCTGTGCAATACATGGCTCTGCCCTCCCTCCCTCTCTGCGGAGGCAGCACAAGGCCATGAGAGATTGGAGGCAAAGTGACGTCCTCCAGTTTATCCTCCCTGAAAGCCTTCGCATGCTCTCAGTTCCACATGAGAGATCTGATGAAAGCCGTTTGTCAGCACGCCACTTAATTATCAGGCAGTAGAGCGTCCGATAGCATCCTTCCACTAACAATAGCTGCTCACAGCAGCCCCCTATAGTGCCCACACTCACACAGCTTCTTCGGTACCTAGTAGTGCCAATGGCCCACTTAAGAGTAGAACGAATTAAAATGCTACAAAGACGTATTGGGTATAAATTCTGATTTATATGGCCTTGTGTCAGTCTCTAGCCTTGTAAGCCGTGGATAGAAAATAGACGCATGTAAAATGTAGTTAGTTACCTGTCTGGGAGATTTTTTTGGTCTAATAAAAACATGTTCTGTAAAAGACCACAATAATGCTGCAAAACATAGCCCATGTCAGCAAAACTAAATGCATATACCCTTTTTGGAGGTAGAGGGCATAATATTGAGGGGTAGATGACATGTTTTAGGTTACATTTTGTCTTGACCCTGCCGCTTCTTTGACGCCGATTTCGTAAAGACAATTGAAGGATGTGGGAAAATAAATGTGGTTGTTTTGCGTCATGAAGTGTGGCAGAGAAACGAAACACATCGACCTGTAATTTGCTTCCATTGAATTTACAGAGCTTATACTCCACAATAATCAAAGCATACAAAGCAAAATGTAGGCAACATGCATTCATTCTTTAGGTCTACCATTCTTGGCAGAGTCAAATTTGTCGACTTTTAAAAAGCCTGAGAACAGCAAAATGTCTCTGGGATGGAAGAAAGATAAAAAAATAAATAAAAATCACCACATCTAACGTAGCGAGAAGGTCAAAGTGGAATAATATGAGACTGAAATAAGGCATTTGAATTTAGTATTCAATGTCAGAGACAGAAATGACTTGCCAGCCATGATTGAGCACCACTAAAAAAAGGCAGGAGGAAGTACGTTTCGCGATTGGGACGATCTCATCAGAAACGTGGCGGAGTTCTCTGGAGGCATCATATATTCACTATGCCTGGTGAATGCAAACCGCCTGCCTCTGGGAGTTTGGTTGTTTAATGAATTGCAAAAATTTTTTGATTCTCAGCGGAAATGCAGGTCCATCGTTTCATATTCAGTTGCGTTCTTCTCCCGTCGCTCTTAGAGAACAAGCAGTGAAAAGACGAGGATAAATGAAGGGTTCACAAATAGACCAGGGGTCTTAAGGTCCACATTTACCTCCATCCAAAGCTGGGGGGGGTCAAACTCATTCCATGGAGGGCCTAGTGTAGGGCTGTTTTTACACAATATACACACACCGGTTTAGGTTTTTACTTTACCTTCTATAACGGTATTTCCATGTTTGGTTTATTAAATGTGATACGCCACTCGGCCTTGAGTAACGTGCGTTTTAATAGTTTGCTATGCTACTTGAGTGAGTCGTCCCTCTGCCTCTCACCAAGCCCCGACCCGTCACTAAAGGAGCGCAGTTGTTGTTGCTCGCCCACTTCACCCGACTTGAGTCTGCATGATCAATGCAGCAGCTGGCAACAAGATGTTGATGAAAACGACGCCGATTTCCACTTTGCGTCTTAATATATAAAAACCACAGCGTTCTATGATTACATTATTAGTTTGTGTATCTTACTGTCTTGTCTGCAAAAAGCTAGTTTGTCTCTTCTTAGGTAGTTATGGCTAAAATAAAGTGTGTTAGCTGCTAATCACTAGTTAGCTAATAAATGTACTGAGTCAGAGTATTAGCTAACTAATACAGCCCGATTGATACCAGTGCTGATGTAGGCCTAAATCAGCATGTTGCTTGTACAACATCTCCTAAAATCAGAGAGGAATAGGTGAAGCATGAACATGTTAGCTACATGTACATGAAGTAAGAGTAACACATTTAAAATGTTGGCAAAGACTACAGGTTTCCCTGGGAAACACATTGGTTCCCACCCTGACACAATAATTCCTCCCCGTCTTTTTCCATAGTCGTCATGTCAAACTGTATTCAAAGCGCCCAATATTATATTCCAACTATATCTTTAGAATAATCATTCTATTTCCATGATTGCAACGGTTCACACATGTTTTGATCTAAATCGCAAGCGAAATCACAATTGCAACATTTGGTTAAAAAGATGCGCTTGATTGTTTGCCCATTTCATACAGACCTACGTGGCAGTGTAGAAATTCTCTCAAATAAGTGGCAACATTCAGCATTTTCTGCAAATGATTATTTAGCGTTGAAGTTTGATTGAACAGTATAAAACTAATCAGAATTGAGAAAGACCCATTGAAATCACTTAGAACGGATGTGTTGCCACCAATGTGTATAAACCCTGGATGACTGACAGGGGGCGTTGTATTGAAGCCACCGCACAGCCATCTTGGTACACCTCAAAATAAATGTATTTATTAATGTCTACGTTAATTTGACACGTTTATTCTACTACAGACACCTTAATTAATGCATCATTTAAAATTATATGTGAGCTAAAACATTTTCCATTGTTGTTGAGAGTTAAATGTTACTGTCCCCACTACAACCCCCAAAAATACTTAAAAGCTTGTAATTTTGTCCTTTAATTGAAATACTGTAGAATTGCATTCATTCCTATGGAGGACTGCTCCTACAAGGAAGTGCCAATATGGCCGACCGGTGGCTTCAAAGCCTCTCACTGGCCCACACATATCATCAGCAATCCAGGGTTTATATAAGTCATTGGTTGCCACCCTAGGGTTTTGCACTTCTCATAAAGCAAATTTAGAACTATTATATAAAAACAAAGATACTGTTAAAAATGTAAAAAAATATATTTTGGCCATTGATCGCCCAGCCCACTGTCTGCTGGTTTTTCCTTTCAATTAAGACCTAGATAACCAAATGAGGGGAGTTCCTTACTAATTAGTGACCTTAATTCGTCAATAAAGTACAAGGGAGGAGAGAAAACCTGCAGACACGCTGCCCTCCATGAAATGAGTTTGAGACATGCGATCTAAAGCTTCTGGATATACAAACAATCCCCCAATAAGACAGAGAAACTATCCTACCTCAGATTAACCAATACAGAATCAAAGAAGTTCATATGGGGCAACCAAGCACGTCATGCTTTTGCATCACAGGCAGACAGAGCATGACTCAACCCTGTATCCGAGGTAGATCTCCCATGGTAACCTGTCCTCAGGGTGCACTATTCATTCTTACAGGAACGTACAGAGGAACAAAAAGAGCCTTTAAAAATTTAAAGTGTTGCCTTAGCTTCCACCTTCAGACCAAACCAAACTTTCCCCGAATTCTGTGTGACTTGCTACTGATTTAAAAGAAGCAACAGACCTCCTATACAGCCCATTAGCCAAGTTAATACTGAGCTGACAGACTCGCTGACCCATAAATAATACATGGCAGTGGTCAAGAGAGGCCAGACACCTCAGAGCACCCGTTCATCCCTCTACACAACCGCATTAATGGGCTAATTCAGAGGCAATTAACTGGTGGGGAAGAGGGCTGTGGCCTCACGGCTGCAGGGCTCAAAGCCGGGGCTAACAATTGCTCTGAGCATTCACACACACACACAATCTCCCACACTGAGCCCCATTTACATATTGTTGTTTTAGGACAGAACTCCCAGCATCTAGATAGAGCCTGAGCAAAACCACAAGTTAACAATAAACAATTGTTAAAACGTTTGTTTCCGTTCTTCCTGGTCACTGCTAAGATTCCAGAGTACAATCCTGTCTCAACACTGGCGACTAGTAAACATAGTCAAACTGTGCTGCTGTGAGCCACATTGGTTTTCTACTGCAGCCTTTATGCTTACACAGCCTCTGCATCGTAGCAAATTGACTTAGACCATTTCTTTGATGTTTGTTAAATGGGACTTTCATTCGATAAATTAACTGCAGAAAACTTGCATTGACAAACGGTGACATTGACAAACGAGCAATTTACAACCAGCAATATTCATGTGTCATATCCGTGGGTGCAGTGACCTGCGATTAGCCATGCTGATGCTGGATGGGAGAGTCGTGGCTGTCAATAGGAGCGGAGGGAAGGCTGAGCAGCCCATCCTGACACGTCATCCATCACTGGTTCCGCTCTGCCGCCACAGCTGTGTCACTGTCCCCCTCTCCGTCGAGCACCGACCCCAATGAGGACACGCAGGCACGGGGTTCAAGTTTCACTCTCAGACACCGTCCTGACGTGAGCAAGGCGTACAGAGAGAGGTGTACAAAAGCTCTCCGATTTGTGGCAATGACGACATTATAATAATCAATACATCGCCATGTTATGCTTTGCACGTGGAGATATCTTGGCATTCACACCACATTCATGTCGTTCCAGAAAGCGGTGATCGCAAGCGGCAGCGTGAGGTTATTAGCTCTGGGACAATGACCGAAGGGGTGATCAGGGTTACGTAATTACCGTCGAGGCTAAAGGACTCGTGATAGCAAAGATGAAATGAAAAATCAGCCAGGAACCTTCTCACTATAATTACTACCCATGCTGATTAGATGAACATGCCAATCAATCATTAGAGCTTGTTACCTCTGCTTTTAATTCCTATCAGATGACAGTGACCTGCAGTGTGGCTGTATAGGCTTGTTAGCTCAGATAACCCTCCAGGTTTAACGGTATACCCTCAGCGAAGGGCTTACCTCAGCCAGCCTCCAGCACTCCGGCCTGATCCCCAGCCAGTCTCATTCCCCAGGACCTTCCCACGGGTTCTAATAATTAGTCCTGGCTGGAGCTTCTTTCAAAAAGGAAAAAAAAAAACTGAGCACGAGAGAACAGCTGACAAATTAGCAGCGAGCTTCACAGGAGGCAAACGATCTACAGGGAGAACAGACTACCTCAATTATGGATATTATTAATGAAATCAAACAAAGACCGGGAGGCCGAGAGAAGGGAAGAAATCCGTCACACATACTTTATTAAAAACACGAGAGCATTGATTGTTTTGTTTGATCGCTCATGTTTTCTGGAGGATTTGTGAAAATAATAGTTTTTATATAGCAGAAGCCAGCGGCAGCAGCAGTAGCCGGCCTAGCCCAGCTTAGGTGGATTTAACAGGGAAGATTCAGAGTTAAAGGCGGATTCCAAGGACTTGGCTCTATTTATAGCATGTAGAATTCATCATGGCTCAGCGACTCTCCACCCCCTCTGTCTACCTCCCCCCCGGGAGAAATCACAGTACCTATGAGAGGCCACGCTTAGGCTCAGGCTGACCTAACACCGAAAGGCCATGAGTAGGAAATTGAATTCAAAACGTCTAGCTTAGGCTTTCAATTAAAACGAGACCGGCAAAGCAGAGGCTTTCAGTCTTATAATGAAGCCATGGTAAAGCCGTCACCATCTCTCATACTAGGGCCCTGTGACATGCATGATTTTAACCTTTATTTAAAAGCTTTTTCCATGAAACTTTCCCCATTTTCTTTTTATGTCAGATGGTTTAGCACCATCAGACAACCGCTTTCATTTTGTGTAAGGCTTTAAATAGAGGATTAAAATGACGACGTCACATGACTGAGCAAACCAGAGCCCTGCACTTAGGACTGTTAGACGCTCGCTGCCCTTGCTACAATGACAGGAACACCCATAAGGCCAAAATGGACACACCACATCTAAAAATGAAATAAAAATATCCAAATCTGATTGGCTACAAAAGGATGACTGAAGGATTCTCATACTCCCCATCCATTTTCCTTTTAGAAAAACCTGAGGACCAGCTAATTCTTTTTCTAGTTAAGAGTTTTTTTTTTTTTTAAATGCCTAAAATTCCTTGCAGTTCATAACTCTGTAGCTAGGGTGATTTCACCCCCCCCCTCCTCCCCTCCCAAATTGTCTCCATTTCCAGCCTCAGATCTGAGACAAAGCATGGGCACAGCCCATTGGAGGTGATGATCTCAGTCGCCACATAAGCGAACAAATCTGGAAAAGCCATAAAAATACAGAACCACCCCCTTTCCTCAGTTATTAAATACGAACATATAAATCTCAGCGAATCAAAATTCATCCCTATACTGTGCTTCAACGTCTCACTGAATTGCTTAAAGTACCAGCCTAAACCCTACCCTCAGCTACTGAGCAGCTGTAGAGCCCATTCTGCTTCCTCACTGCTTTAGTGTCGTTGTAGTACTCAGCGGCTGAGCAACATGCCCCCATAACACAGACCGAGACACACTGCTTTTCAGAAAGGCCAGCAGCAGTGACTCAGCAAGTATGCACCCCATCCAGAGCTCAACAGTGGATCACTGTCCAACACCATCGGTGGAGAAATAAACAGCACAGCAGCACTACTACTGGGGTCTCAGAGTCAGGCACTGACTTTAAACAGATTTCATTATCACAGTCGAGGGAGCTTCGGAGATCAATTCGTGACTAATGATGGATGGTAAAATGTGTTGCTCAACAGGGAAAGGAAAAACAGTAAAAAAAAAGAAAAGGTGGCTAATATTTAGGCTAAGATTTGCTTGTATGGAATGGAACCTATAGATAAACTGAACTGTGAAGTCATGGTCATGAACAGGGAAAAGACACGGTTACATAAAAAACAGAGCCAAAATCAGTCCATATGGACCACAAGAGACAGCTCCAGAGCCCCGAGCCCTTTCATGTTCCTCAATGTAGTCGACTCCTCACTCAACGAGGTGTGGGGACAACAGCTCCTGCCAAATGGATGCGAGGCATGCCAGCCAGCATGTCCTCCCCGCCCACTCCAAGGGGCAGAGTGTGAGCAGTGGGGAGGCGGTGGGGGGAGGAAAGGTGAGGCTGGTGGGCGGGCAGCCAGGCAGGAGCTTCCTGACACGGGAACCCGCCACACAGCAGGATCAAACCGGCTGCCGAATGAATCACTACCACTCCCACCACCAACACAGTCGGCACCGGGCCTCCACACAGCCACTTCTGCTGCATCTACAATTAACAACAATCTGGGGAGAGATGGAGTTGCTAAAAATAATCCCACATGCATCTCAAAAAACTGGGCTCTCACTTTGCACTGTCAGCGCCTTTGATACAGCATGATAAGGCGGTGTTCTAAAATGGTCGTATTTTTTGGGACCGGGGAAAATAAGCATTAGTTACTCTAAATATGTATCTCAGCTGCTGAATTATTGAATATCTGCAAAGCGTTTAAAATGTAACTGCTTGCTTAGCGGGGTAATGGAGAAGTAGATGGAGGTATCACAGAGTCTACCGTTGAAGCAATTTTACACTTTCACATTCCACGCCCTGAAACCCAAGCTTGGAGGTGGGAGATAGCAGGGGCAGAGAGAAGCGCAAAACACGCTTACCTGACTGATCACATTTAAAATAGGCAACAGGAGCTGCCTGGGATTTCTGTGCTGCAGTCAGTCACTATGTTAGTGAGCAGCAACATTATCTCCAAAGTAAATAATGTCCCGGAGGAAAGGCAGCTCCCCAAATCACTTCTTAAAAAACAGAAACCGCTCCAGGCTGCTATTATTAAGCCTGCGCCATCCAATGGGAACCTTTGATCCCTTTAGGGTGCAGCGCATTTGCATTTTATAATGAGATCAAAGAGGCTAGGTCTGTCCAGGGCCCCTGCAGAAGGCAGCGCCGTACCCCATCTCTAGTCTGCAGACCAGCCGATTTATAGCCTCCTAGACACTGGAGTCGTTTCTTAATCAACATGACAGTAGCTGTGAGGACATGTGGACATGCAGTAGGGAGATGGTGTTTGTAGAGCAATCAGCATCCATTCTTTGCCAGCTTGCCTTCACGCAGGTGTGGAAAACGGAGAAAAAAAATAAACACACCAGCCGCAACAATCTCCTCCTCAACAGTTAAAGTTCAAGAGCAAACGTTTCAAACCTGGTTGAGAATTGCACCACGTTTTGACATCCTTCACCTGCGAGAAACGCAGCAGGGAAAGAGTTTCTGCCTGCACTGGACGACATAAAGTGTGGGAAGAAAGATTTGAGACGGAGGTGGGCGGCTCCACAGTCAACGACTATTGGATTGGGTGTACATGCGTGCCTGGGTGTGTTCCATCCGAGAGCACTAACGAGCTGGTTTCCCGGAGCTGGAGCGGGCCGAACAGGAGTTCCGCTGGTGTCATCTGTGGGTGCCCTAGCGTCTATACATTTAATACCTTAACACCGAGGTTTATACTGAACGTGTCACACGTCAAAGAATCCCACACTACTGCATTTCAGCGGTAGCCTATAGGCTGTGTGGTCTAAAGAGAGAACAAGTCACTGCAGGGCCGAGGTATGAGACCCAAGCAGGTCAGGTAGAACTTGATCGCTTTAAATTCATTAGCGGTGCGTACATCTGCCAAGGCCCGGCCGGCCACACGTTTTCAGAGGACCTGATCAGATTAGATGGCCGGTTTGAAGCGGGATTATAAACCTGTTTTGTAAACAGAGATTTCAGATCTCTGCAGATAACATGAGCTTTTGCATGGACTGGGTGCCCGGTAATCCTCTAGTGTCTATACATTTAATACCTTAACACTCAGGCTTATACCGAACGTGTCACAAAACAAAAGGATCGTACACTAATGCATTTCAGCGGTAGCCTACAGGCTGTGTGGTCTGAGGAGAGAACAAGTCACTGCAGGGCCGAGGTATGAGACCCCAAGCAGGTCAGGTAGAACTTGATCGCTTTAAATTCATTAGTGGTCGCTCAGGCAGGAGCCAGCCAGTTTGAAACTCATAACCTTAGAAACTGACCCACAGCCAAAACGTCTTGATAGAAAAAAAAGAAAAAGAAGAAGTCTCATCAGCATCAAGAGCTTTGGACAGGCGAAGCAGGACATCCTAACCTGGGAGAGACCAGATCTCTCTGATTTGCCTTTTAATCTGTTGAAAGTCATTAGGGCCAGCTCCACATATCCTACACGGCAATTAGACTGGAATGATTAGTTTGAGCAGCAAGATTGAATTGGACTAGAGGGAACAACACAGAAGGGTCCGTTTTAGAATACAAAAAGCACTACATGCACACACACACACACACACACACATATACATATATAAATAAATTCTCCCATGTAACATGCTCGGTGATGTTGGTACAAATATGTATCCATGTGGCAGGCATACTGGGCCAACATAAGTCAGGACTAGCCAGTGTGTTTCTCCAAGTACTAGCTAGTCCCCAAACATCGTTCTCGTCAGCTAATAGAGTGTGACCTACAGCACAGGCCTATAAAAAATAACTCTTCTGCATCGCTTAAGAGTGCAAAAATGTATCCAAAAGTGCTTTAGAGAGCTGGAGAGGGTTTAAGAAAGCCTCTGTTTAATTGCCTGCTCGTGGACGCTATGTGCTTATTCGCTCCTTCAAAAAACGACCACGCTCATATTTTTTGACCTTGATGAATTAGCTGTTCCTATTGACAGCACTTATTGATATTTCTTAAAAGCGTGGGCTAATGGAGTTCTATGGAGATGATTAAATGCCTGGATTAGCCCGGTCTCATCTCGGAGGCACAGCCCGCATTATCATACAGAGCAGACGCGTGCGTGCTCTGGCTCCTAAATTCTTGCAGCCCGCCAACATCTCTCCAGGGGAATAGCGGAGTGATGACTGCATCCGACCTACATTCACCCCGCCCAGACATGCTCACATCAACCCCTCTCTCACACAAACACGAAAGGATCTAGACACACGCTATCCACATTTTCTAATGTTGCTATGTGCACAGACAATGGAAGTGAAGGATTCGACTTACGCCTTCCTTACCTACTGCAGTGCCTTCCTGGCAAACTTGCTCGAGTTCATTTTTTTTGAAGGAGTCAAATTAAAGTCAAGTAAACAAGTATTAAAGTCAAGCAAACAAGTGAAATTGTATATGTATTTAATTTAAGTTAGCTAGATCTACTAGCAGTTGTGTTGTGATAATTAGGTTAGTTGTGTAAGAGTTAACCTCTATGGGATCGGTGTTCTCCCCCCCGCGGGTCGGTTGAGCTAACATTCGCTAATGTGATTAGCATGACGTAAGTAACAAGAACATTTCCCAGGACATAGACATGTCTTATATGGGCAGAAATCTTAAATTCTTGTTAATCTAACGGCAGGGTCCAATTAACAGTGGCTATTACCGTGAAAAAAATACCATGCCATTGTTTGAGGAGAGCACACAACAAAATACTTTATGGCAACTGGTTTGATACATTCACCTCTGAAGGTAAATAATGTACTTACATTCAATAATCTTGCTCTGATTTGTCATCCTGAGGGTACCAGAGATAAAAAGGTAGCATAGTTTTGTTTGGTAAAATATATTTTTATATTCAAAACGCAGGCACTGGGTTCTACAGTTTGAACCCCTACTGTGTCTGCCCCCATCTAGATGTGAAGGTAAGTGTCTTTTCTGTAGGGAAGCCATCATTTATGACATTCCTGGGAGAGTGTAAAATATATATATTACCATTCCTATATGTTCTCTTTAGTTATGTACTTGAAAATGTATCAATTAACCAATTCGGCACGTTTGGGCAGACGTGATACAACATTTTGAACAGTAATGCAATGGTTCATTGGATCAGTCTTAAACTTTGTACATACACTGCTGGCTACTAAATAGTGGCCTAAATCACACCTAGACTCCTAAGTTATATAATGGCCTTTCTTGCATTTCAAAGATGAAACAAACAAAAACATTTAAAATGCATGTATTTGTATTATCTTACGTGTTATAATCTTCTACATTAATTTCACATTTCCACAAACTTCAAAGTGTTTCCTTTCAAATGGTATCAAGAATATAAACTCAACAAAAACAGAAACATCCCTTTCAGGACCCTGCCCTCCAAATAACTTCACAGATCTTCATTAATTATGGTTAATTGAACAAGCATGGGGAAACAGTGTTTAAACCCTTTACAATGAACATGCACCTGTGGAACGGGTAATAAGACACTAACAGTTAGACGGTAGGCAATTAAGGTCACAGTTATGAAAACTTAGTACACTAAAATGGCCTTTCTACTGACTGAAAAACACCAAAAGAAAGATGCCCAGGGACCCTGCTCATCTGCGTGAGAGTGCCTTAGGCATGCTGCAAGGAGGCATGAGGACTGCAGATGTGGTCAGGGCAATAAATTGCAATGTCCGTACTGTGAGACTGTGAGACACCTTCCCTGTAGCTCAGTTGGTAGAGCATGGTGTTTGCAACACCAGGGTTGTGGGTTCGATTCCCACGGGGGGCCAGCACAGAAAAATAATGTATGAAATGAAATGTATGCATTCCCTACTGTAAGTCGCTCTGGATAAGGGCGTCTGCTAAATGACTAAAATGTAATGTAAATGTCTAAGACAGCGTTACAGGGAGACAGGATGGACAGCTGATCGTCCTCGCAGTTGGAGACCACGTGTAACACCTGCACAGGATCGGTACATCCAAACATCACACCAGCGGGACAGGTACAGGATGGCAACAACAACTGCCCGAGTTACACCAGGAACGCACAATCCCTCCATCAGTGCTCAGACTGTCCGCAATGGGCTGAGAGGCTGGACTGAGGGCTTGTAGGCCTGTTGTAAGGCAGGTCCTCACCGGCAACAACATCACCTATGGGCACAAACCCACCATCGCTGGACCAGACAGGACTGGCAAAAAGTGCTCTTCACTGACGAGTCACAGTTTTGTCTCACCAGGGTAATGGTCGGATTCGCGGTCATCGTCGAAGGAATGAGCGTTACACCGAGGACTGTACTCAGGAGCGGGATCGATTTGGAGGTGGAGGGTCCGTCATGGTCTGGGGCGGTGTGTCTCGGCGTCATCGGACTGAGCTTGTTGACATTGCAGGCAATCTCAATGCTGTGGTTTACAGGGAAGACATCCTCCTCCCTCATGTGGTACCCATCCTGCAGGCTCATCCTGACATGACCCTCCAGCATAACAACGCCACCAGCCATAGTGCTCGTTCTGTGCGTGATTACCTGAAGACAGGAATGTCAGTGTTCTGCCATGGCCAGCGAAGAGCCCGGATCTCAATCCCGTTGAGCACGTCTGGGACCTGTTGGATCGGAGGGTGAGGGCTAGGGCCATTCCCCCCAGAAGTGTCCGGGAACTTGTAGGTGCCTTGGTGGAAGAGTGGGGTAACATTTCACAGCAAGAACTGGTACAGTCCATGAGGAGGAGATGTACTGCAGTACACCAGCTACATTTACGTTTGATTTTGACCACCTCTATGTTCAGAGACACATTATTCCATTTCTGTTAGTCACATCTGTCGAACTTGTTCAGTTTATATCTCAGTTGTTGAATCTTGTTATGTTCTTACAAATATTTACACATGTTAAGTTTGCTGAAAATAAACAGTTGACAGTGAGAGGACCTTTCTTTTCTTGCTGAGTTTACATATCCTTGCTTCAGGTCCTGAGCTACAGGCAGTTAGATTTGGTTTTAGGCGAAAATTGAAAAAAACGGTCCGATCCTTAAGAGGTTTTAAGGGCCATCAAGCCAATAACTATAAAAACAACGATGATAAACTATAGGCTACAGGACTAGAAAACGTTGGTGAGCATCCACAAGAAAGTTCATCGTTCTACAGTCCTGCACCGGTCGACTGATCAACACATCCTATTATATGTTGCAGATTAATAAGGCGGTAACAAGACTTCCCTGTGGCTCAGTTGGTAGAGCATGGTGTTTGCAACGCCAGGGTTGTGGGTTCGATTCCCATGGGGGGCCAGTACAGAGAAAGAAAAACAAAAATGTATGAAATGAAAGAGCTTCTACTAAATGACTAAAATGTAAATGAAAGACCATTCATGACAATTAGATACTGCGTTAAAACACACCCTGAAAGCACCATTCAGTGCTTTCAGGGTGTGCTTGTCATAGTGACAACTGAAAATACTTCAATGTACATGTAGGCCTAAGGAAAAATAATATATATAGTAACTTGTATTAAAAAAAATAAAAAATAAAGTGGCAATTCAACAAAAAATGCCATTTACGCTGGGCTATACTTTACAGCATGTCATTGCCCAAGGGGTTTGCAATTGATTTCCATTTTTCTAACGGTTATCAATTCCTCTGGGTCTTTTACTGTGCTCATCTAGGCTACGAAACAGTGTTATCATAACCGGCCAAAAGTGATCACACCAATGCACTTTGTCATCAACTTTCCGACGTGCATTTTCTATGCTGTAGGCCTGTTTCACATTCAGCAAATTAGTAAAAGTAAGCCTGCTTCTTTCCCCAAATAGGCCATTAGGCTTAGTATATTAAAAAAGTATCAAAATAAAAATGTCCTATAGCTTGGTAGCCTATAGCTTTCATGGGATTTCACGAAGAGAGGACTGACCTATTATTGGAGAGGCTTGCGTAGCCTAGAGCCTGTTGAGCACGGGAACAGCTGTAACAGACACTTGTGATGTGTAGCTGAAGTAAGAAACTAAATATTAGTTACCTATATTAGGCCATTCATTAGCTAAATATATTAGGGCAATATTTACCTGTCAAAGTGCAAGGAGAAAAAAAAAAAAAAGTTGAGATCTGTAGTGAGTTCCTCCAGGCTAAGATCTGTGGTCCCTGGGAACGCAAAGTTCCACTAGTGATTAGGCATAGGGCCATGTTTTTAGACAACACAATTGCTATACCTGGGCTACAACAGGGCGACGAGGAATTTGTTGTCGTCATCTCGTGAATACACAATTATTGTACATAGGTTATAAACTGCAGTGACGTAGCAACCATTTGGATGAGTTTGGGTATGTTCTTGACAGTTTAGAAGGACAAGGTACCATAGCAGGCCACTCATACGGTGGATTTTATCAGTGTTAAGATAGTAGGTCCTACTATAGGAAATGACGGACTTCCCCTTTCCGTCTCCCTGCCCGTTCTTAATGCTGTAGCCGAATCTCTCCTCCAATAGGCTATTAGGCAAAAAAACTACATTTGAAATAAGTGCCCAACAAGCTTTTGCAGTCTGGCTTTTCCTGGGACTCCAGGAATAGCCGCGGCAGCGGAGAGGCCAGGTGCGTAACTGTGCAACAGTACAAAGACAGGCTCGAGATGTAACCTACAGCCTAAGTAGAAGTGTACGCATATTAGACCATAATTCATATAAGCGCAATGTTAGGCTTAATACCGCAGTGAATTTATCCAGTCAATTTACACAGCGAACTAAAACATTTATTAGATAACAAAATCATAGGTAGCTACCCTATGTGCCTCCAGAGGCTGCACTGAGTGCACTCCCTACCAGTCCAGGGGTACGCAGCTGGAGAAGCTACCATACGTTACAATGTAATGAAGAATGTTGTTTTCAAGTGAGTATAAAACTCTAGGCTGGAAACTGCAGTGAATAGCCTATGCAATTTGAATAACTGCTCAAATGCCTGGCGTTTTAAATGCATCCCGGTATTCATTTCAAAAGAACTGCATCTAGACTGCCTGATTGAGAAACCATTCATTTCAGTTACAGGTTTTTTTTTCTTAGCAGTTTTACAAGGTTCAGGCACACAAGGCCAGTAATATGTTGTATTTTGTCAGGATGTTTCGGCTAACAGAAATGTGCTACGGTAGGGATTTCTAGTGACGCGCATATGAACTATGATAATGAATGAGCACGGAGGAAGTGGTATCCATAGTTCACACATTTGGCTTCCGTGTTTTAAAAGCGTTCGAAAAGGAGTTATATAGGTGCGTACATATCATAGTAGGCTGCATTCCCAGGACTATCAGTGGGCTAATTGAATTAAACACTGTTGCTCTTGTAATTACCATGTTTCACCATCATCTAAAAGACAATGCTGTCTTTGAAAATGTACATAATGAATGAACAGACCGCAAAACACGCGTAGTGATACCACATTTCACATCACAGCCTCAATAGTCAACCTAAATACATTTTACCACCATGCAGTACTTCTTTTTACATATGTTCAAACTGTGTAGGCTAACAATTTGTTTTGTTTGTCATTTAGCAGACGCTCTTATCCAGAGCGACTTACAGGAGCAATTAGGGTGCTTTTCTCAAGGGCACAGACCGATTTAACCTAGTCAGCTCGGGATTCAAACCAGCAAGCTTTCGGTTACTGGCCCAACCTCTTAACCGCTAGGCTACCACCCAGCCCACAATCCACTATTCCTTAGTAACCTCTGCAATGTCAACAGTAAGCATGTCAGTCTCTCTTGGCTCAAAGTAGAGGAGAGATTGACTCAGTGTTAATTTCGTCGCCAATAACTGACGAAAACTCGTCAAATCCCTATTTTTCCCTAACTAAAACTGACGATAATGAGATGCCCCGAAAAATAACCCCAATAACTTTCACAAATTTTAGTTAACAAAAAGGATTCCACGTGAGCCTAACGGACATTTAATTTGACGTGAAGCTCCATTTCATCTGTTTTGTCCAATCCTAAACATGCATGCACAATATTTCATGCAATCCTCTCATTGGCAGAATTGACATCGTTCAGTCATGTGGTCTGATTGAGCTGATCTGCCCCGGCTCTCCCTCACAGCTCCCAGGTAATCACTTCAGTCACTTGTCAGTATTTTAAACTGATGCGAAGCCAGGACACTTGACCTGTAATTAACCTCAACTAGAAACAATGTTTACGCTCTCTCCTACTTTCATGTAGGCTATTTTTGCTTTGATCACATCAGAAGCTCTATTTTCCCATGTGTGCTGTTATTCACTCATCGGTGTTGCCGCAGTCCGCAAATGAGAGTTGTGGTTGCTTTTTTTCCTATGGGAAGAACAAATGCTATTTGTTGAATATTAGGAGTACTGTAATCCGTCTGGCATTTTTGGAAAGATCCCATTTTCCCACTTTCAAAGGAAACCACTGTTATTTACCCCCTTGTTATTTACCTCCCTTGACTGTTACGATGATGATGATGGGGGGGGAAGAGAAATCAAAGTTGTAAATTGTTTAACCTGTAGCCAAGGCTTTAAAGCCTATATAGCTAATTATGGCTGGCATTGGGTACAATCTGCCACAATATTAATGTTGCCAGCTAAGGTATAGGAGGGGATAGTAGGCCTAGTTGGAAATGGCTGAATATGATTATAATGGAAGTTGGAGGTAGCCCAAATATTCATTTTTTCACCTAGACAAAATCTATACGGAACAATTTCTGTATTTTTATTTTACGCAACAATTTCAAAGATTTTACGGAGTTACAGTTCATAAAGGGAAATCAGTCAATTGAAATAAATAAGGCCCTAATCTATGGATTTCTCATGACTGGGAGTACAGAGGAGTCTTGGTCACAGATGCATAAAAATAAAATAGGTAGGGGTGTGGATCAGAAAGACAGCATCTGGTGTGACCACCATTTGCCTCGTGCAGCACGACACATCTCCTTCACATAGAGTTGATCTGTTGATTGTGGCCTGTGGAATCTTGTCCCACTCCTCTTCAATGGCTGTGCGAAGTGGCTGGATATTGGCGGGAACTGGAACACATTGTCGCACACGGCGATCCAGAGCACCCCATATATACTTCCTGAGCTTTCTTATATCTCCTAGATATAGGGCAAACACCTCAAAACCTTGTTTCTTATGATACATTGTTTGCCATTTATGAACATGTTATTCAATGTGTTTCTCTGGGCTATACTAGTAAATGCCAAATTCAATATTTGATCAAATAATTGTTATATATAATTTTTATACATAAAGTGGTCCTAAAATTCATAATCAAATAGCTAAATGATCCATAGTATGACCATCTTAAAACAATTCCATTCTTCACCTTAGAACCCCCCCCCCACGATCATATTAATCTCAAATGACTCAAGCAAACAGCAAAATTACCTAAAAAAAAAAATAAGAAAAACACCTCTCCTCTGACCTAGTTAAGACAAATGTAGTAAAGTATTTTTGTCTAATACAATTGTTTTTTTTGCGTCGGACCACAGGAAGACAAGCTGTCGCCACTGGCGTCGGCTAATGGGGATCCCACTAAAATCCCCATCTAAAATCTAAGACATTGCATATCAACATGGTTGATATGAAGCTAAATCAATCCATTTAATGCTGGATACTTTCTTATCCCCTCCCCACATAGACGCACACAGGAAATGGGCTGCATACATCATGTCTGACTGCAATAAACCAGTGCCGCACATCCTCCTTCCTATAAATGTCTACTGATTGGAAAACTCATTCTTGTATCACTTTCCATCTGGGCTCTTTAAAAGGCAATCAGCATAGCTTCATCTGTGTATATCATGTGCTCCTTGAGATGATGATGACAGCACTGGCTCTCTCCTACACAACGGCCTTCTCCCTATCAAGGCATCTGCAATGAATAATACCACCCATGAATGAGTTATTTAGTCTTTGTTTGTTCAGATAGGGACATCTCTGAATATTAATCCAGAATTTTACACTTCACAGTTCTCGCAGGGCTGCGCCGATTTTTTACAATTTTTTATTCAAAAAGATGTACAGCTCGCTTTGAGCTTTAGGGAAATTACAGTGTGGTGCTTGTTATGAAAGACATTGAGCTTCACGTCCAACTCGACGTCTACAAAACTAACTCGATAGCGTTCCAAAACCACACACTGGGTGATGTCATCAGCTGGGAGTTGACATCCTTTCTACTCCAGCTCATCTGTCTGTCCTCTTACAGTACGTACCTTCCAGCCGCTGCCTGCCTCCCTGTAGTAGGGGAAGTTGTCACAGATCCACTGGTAAATCTCGCTCAGGGTCATCTTCTTCTTTGGCGAGCTGTTGATGGCGAAGGTGATGAGGCTGGCGTAGCTGTAGGGCGGCTTGCCGTCTTTGTGCTGCTGGACCTCCTCCTGGTCCAGCGTGGTGTTGGGGTCCAGCATGGCGTTCTTCTTGCCCATGCCCTGCCCCCCGTGGCCCCCCTGGGCATCCGCCTTCTGGATGGCAGCCCGCATGGTCAGCTGAGGCAGCCAATCCATGGAGGTCAGACTACTCTCCAGCTCCGACGTCATAGCGGCGGCAGGCTGGGCTAGGCTGGGGGGGGGGCGGGGGGGTGTTGATGGGTGGAAAGCAGGCCAGGTGAGGTGAGTGGAGGCTGAGGGCAAGGTTCCCCCAGCTCAGCTGTCTAGCGGTCTCTGAGTGAGGCCTAGAAGAAGATAAGACAGGTAGGGTTTAGTCCAATTACACACATTTTGAAATTACACACATTTTGAAATTACACTTTAACAATGAGGTTGGTGAGCATATTAAAAAAGACTAAATGTCTGGCAGCTAGCTAGACATACTGCATTAAATTAGTATCATATTCCATGTAGTAAAAAGGTAAACGTCTGACTGGTTTTAGGTACTTTCAAAACATATGGATGCTTCCCGTTTTACAGGATACTAGAAAAAAAAACAGGTAGGTTTGATTGACTCAGCCTGGCCTTAAATCCACATATTGGTAGTCAACGCTGTGCCACATTTTGTTAGATGGTTCACAATACCACACAAGGCTGTCTAACAAACACTCCATAATCCCGATCCCAGGCCAGCACACAGGAACTCAAGTCCAGGAGCATCCCACTGGCTTGCTTCTGAAGCTAAGCAGGGTTGGTCATGGATGGGAAACCAGATGCTGCTGGAAGTAGAGTTGGAGGGCCAGTAGGAGGCCCCCTTTCCTCTGGTCTTTAAAAAAAAAAAAGAGATCCCAATGCCCCAGGGCAGTGATTGGGGACATTGCCCTGTGTAGGGCGCCGTCTTTCGGATGGGACGTTTAACGGGTGTCCTGACTCTCTGTGGTCGCTAAAGATCCCATGGCACTTATTGTAAGAGTAGGGGTGTTAACCCCGGTATCCTGGCTAATTTCCCAATCTGGCCCTCATACCATTACAGTCACCTAATCACCCCTAGTTTAAAATTGGCTCATTCATCCCTCTCCCCTGTAACTATTCCCCAGGTCGTTGATGTAAATGAGAAAGTGTTCAGTCAATTTACCTGTTAAAATAAAATATATCCCACCACCCCTGCAAGTTAGCACATTCACTCTCCCTGCTGCCCATAGAGCTGACAGAGTTAAATGCTAGAGGGAGAATTGTTTTCACAACTGCCAGCCAAATGGGGGAATGGCTCAGGAGGAATTCTGACTGCAGGGGAGTAAACCCTCCTCCCCCAGGCGGAGCCTCTACCGTAAACAACTAGCCCTGTGTCATCATGCCAACCGTCCTAGCCTATGCTCGGCCCTTTGTATCCGCCTTGATTTGCACACAAACAGCCCCTCTCTCGCTGGGCTCGATGCCCTCTCTGGCTTAAAATAGCAGCAGAAGAGAGGGGCCTAAAGTTACAGGCATAGATAGGTGAAGGCAGGCAGCCATGCAAAACAAGCCCCCTGTGAAGGACTGACACTGCACTATGGTGGGAGAGAAAGCCCCACAGGAGAAAGAGGAATCTCCACTGTGTGTGTGTGTGTGTGTGTTGCTCACATGCCCACCCTGCTGTAATAAATACCTCCCAGACCTCAGAGGGTTTGAGGAGCAGCAGGAATGCCCTTCACAGAGACAAGGCTATTCCTGCTGCTTGCCTACGGAGCTGTGAGGGGAACGGCACCTCCATACCTTCAGGCTCTGATCAGGCCCTACACCCAAACAAGGGCACTGCGTTCATCCACCTCTGGCCTGCTCGCCTCCCTACCTCTGAGGAAGCACAGCTCCCGCTCAGCCCAGTCAAAACTGTTCGCGGCTCTGGCACCCCAATGGTGGAACAAGCTCCCTCACGACGCCAGGACAGCGGAGTCAATCACCACCTTCCGGAGACACCTGAAACCCCACCTCTTTAAGGAATACCTGGGATAGGATAAAGTTATCCTTCAACCCCCCCCCCCCCCCCCGAAAGATTTAGATGCACTATTGTAAAGTGGTTGTTCCACTGGATATCTTAAGGTGAATGCACCAATTTGTAAGTCGCTCTGGATAAGAGTGTCTGCTAAATGACTTAAATGTTCAATGTTATAACGCTGCAGCAAGTCACTGACTGGAGCCTCAGCCTAGTGTTAACTAAGACCCTGATCTGTGAGAGGAGACATAGTAGCAGCACTTATGCAAGCTCACTGCTGCTTTATTACCTGAAACTACCAAAATGCCACAGTGGCTCTGGAGCTAATTTAAATAAAAAGGTGAGTCACGTCCTGCTAATGAGTCATTTTCCACTTTAAATGAGATAGCAGGGCGACCAACCCTCTCCTAGATCAAATTAACACACTATTCTCATTATCTTTATGTACCATTGAAAATACGAATCTAATTGTTCTACTACCAATTACATTGTAACACAAGCCACAATACCCTGAAATACAACTAGCAGACTTTCCCCTGCATGGTCTCTCACTCTGTCTGCAGCTGGTTCTAACCTGTGGCTCAGTGGCAGTGATAGGCTGCATCCTTACAGTAGGATGATGAAGCAGGGCTAGGATGCAGCCAGACCCCGTTGGCTTGCCATGAGAGGCCAGCAAGCTGACAGACAGCAGGTTGATGAGTGGCTCCACCCGCAACACTGAGACGAACGCCATTTGACCCTACGCTAATGATCCAGATGTTTCAGAATCTGCAGGGCCAATCGTCTTAAATTGGTGAACCCTGGCTGTGGCAGGAATGATGAAGAGCGGCAGCAGCCCCTCTGCCTTCATCAGGCCAAGGCTCCGTGACAGGCAGCCAAGGGCAGGACCATCCAGAGGTCAGAGTTCAGGCCCCGACACTTAGGAGACCCAGGGAGGAGATTCCATGTGTGGAGTGGTATCGCTTTGATCCGACTGAGTCTGTCACTGTCGCTTTCACAAACCAGGGTTTTTCCCTCAACTGTAATTTGTTTTGAGTGTGGTGCTCTGGGGCGCGTTTTACAACTGAGGAATAAACGCCTCGTCAAATTCATTTCTATTCAGTGGCGCTTGAAGGGTTTTATCCCCCTCAGATTAATGGCAGATTTGGTATTGAAATACCTTAATCCAACAAGTTCCCTACCTTTTTTATTACACAGAGCACCGACAGTGATTCAGTCATGCCTCACTGTCAATAAGTCCGATGTGGCTCAAACCCAGTGCATTCACTGCGTAGTGCCAAACCCTTTTGTCAGTAGGCGTCATCCTCTGAGGCAACAGGGTGACTAATGATGGAGCCTGCTGTCCTCGCCGTAACGTCACAGTAGATGACACCTTCACGGTCTTGAGAACGAGCGGAAAGAATTGGGTTTGAAACTCACCCCGTCCCACTGTCTGCTGCATAGCCTTACACTTGGCAAGCGATAGTTTCAGTACCTGCTTATAGTTCCATATAGGCTACATTTCCTCGTACCTTATGCTCACCACGTTCTCTTTACCTAGCTGTAGAAACCTGTAGATACCCATAACCCTGAATCATTCCCTATCCCGGAGAAAGGGATATCCAGACTCCACATTCCCAGTCACACTTCGACGTAAAACTCTTGATAGGTACCAGACCAGTGTTCCTTCTACTGCACTTATCTGCAATGAACCCCCCCCCCCCCCATTTACTCCAGCCATGCATCTGTCACACTTAACACCTCAGCACAGCATATGTCTGCCGGGCTACACAAGACCATGAGACCCATGGCCATGATTGTGCTGCACATCTCCTTAAGACCCAACACCGTCACCGGTAGTCAAAAACTCTACAGTAAATATTTACACCACCGGTGATTAAATGCTGCCCCTGAGCATGTTAGAGAGAGAGTACAGGAAAACTAAGACGAGAAAGAGAAAAGCTTGTGGTGACAGAGATATCTTCCTGTAGTGGGAGGGATGGCAGGTAGCCTAGCGGTTAACAGCACTGAGCCAGTAACCGAAGAAGAGCAGACTAGGTGAAACATCTGTTGATGTGCCCTTGAGCAAGGCACTTAACCCTAATTGCGCCTGTAAGTCGCGCTGGATAAGAGCGTCTGTTAAATGACTAAAAAAATATATATAAAAAAAAAAAAGTGTAATGTAACTTGGCGAAAGAGACGGGAATGGCTCAGCGAGTCCCCCTCCGCTACGCCTGAAGATCTGGCACACAACTCACAACAGCGATGTAACCTGGTAACAAGCTTTTGGTATCATCTTCACTCTCGACCGAAACCCAGGCCATACCTTCCATATCAACAGCCTTATTCCACTGCTTGAAAAGCCCTCATTTTCTTAGTGATATGTGGGGGGGGAACCCTGCACACCTGTCCGTCCGTCAGTCAAAAGGAAGATTCCTCAATTTTTCCAGTCCTGGAGGCAAACGGCTTATTGGAAGAGTTATTTTTGGAAGAACACGGCTGGCCATTGTGATTAAACGTGAGCGTTTGTAATCGTGCCGTGTGAACGCCCCCAAGGGGGTTTCATCTTCATAAAAAAAAAAATAATACATTCAAGTAGGTAACGGCAGTGCCAAGGCAACGACTTTTAATTTCAGTCTTCCTTCTCAATTAAAGGCTTAATGGTGCCGTTGAAACCACCGCCAGGAAGAGAGGGAGCATTAATAACCCAATCCTTACTTGCATTTTTTAGGATGTGTCAATTATCGCTTCACTGCTCAAACTGCTGAGCACATTGTTCAGCTTATTGTAGCCCGCAGCCAAGCTGGGCTCAGAGACAGGGCCTGTGTTTGCAGATAGCTGCTAACTGTGCGTTTGGAGTTCTGTTTCGGTGTTGGGAACCGGTCTCTTAATTTGGTTGGGTTTGGTGGTTGTGTGAAGCAGTCTATGGTATAGTGTAGGGGAAGTGGGTTCTCTCGGTTCACCTGCTCCCACTTCAGAGACTTAACACCATACTCCAAAACTATTCTGCCAATCAGTGGAGATTGCCACTATGCTGTGTTTGAGGCAGTTTAAAGCGTTAGTTGCTGAAATGTTTGGACTTATATGTACCCATTGATTCTTAAAATAATATAACTTGTAAATGCCTCATGACCAAGCAAATTTTACTCCAATGTTTGTGAACAACGTAAATGTAAACAAACACTAACCTCAAAACACAGTTAAAACGTTAATATCATGGATGGCCAGTCTTCGCAGCCATAGAGTTGTATGAATTTGAGAGGTTACTTTTCTCCCAACCCTCAGCTTTTTACCAAAACAGAGGTGAGGTGATCATTTCAATTCAGGACACAAGCTTTAAAATACACATATCCATGCGGAAGGAACTCGTCTTTGCCCGCTTGCCCTTTTCAGGCCACGTTGATGTGAACAACTTGGCTCTTGTTGCACTGAGCAAAAACATACTAGTTGGGGTGCTTGAAGCACTTAGCATCAAACCAAGCAGAGTATAATAGGCTGCATGGATGTGCATGCCTGTCAACATAAGCCGTAGCAGGCAGCTGACACCAGCCCAGCCAATACCGTCAGAGTTGGACGAGGCCCAGCCATGCAGCTCCAGCCTCCAGGCTGTCATGAGGTTACAGCGCAGACAACCGACTCTGTGACCCCCCCCCCCCCACATCAAGACCTGGTCAAAACAGACACCAGGGGTCGCGCTAACGCCGATTGTGATTATTCACGCATAAGAAATACCTTGTGCTGTATTGTAAACACAGATGTAAAATGGTTATTGTAATCTCTGCTCGGAATCAGACTAATTTTGAGCTTCAGTTGCACTTCTCCACTTGAATGAGAATTCAGGAACTGGCATTCTATCAGCAGACAGCGCTTTGACTGGTGTGTAGCTACTTTCTCTGGTATTTATCCTCGTGTAGCCTACTCTTCTCTGGTATTTATCCTCGTGTAGCCTACTCTTCTCTGGTATTTATCCTCGTGTAGCCTACTCTTCTCTGGTATTTATCCTCGTGTAGCCTACTCTTCTCCGGTAAAATGCGAGATTAACTTCAAGCAAAACATTAGGAAAATGTAGCAGGCTGCATTCGCTCTATGATAAACAGACATAGGATGGCCATGCATTGTTTTAGCAAAAATGCATTGCACTAACGTAATGTCTGAGAATGTAAACTAAAGCTGTACGCCCCTGATCACTATTGAAGCAAAAAAATCCCCCCCCAAAAAAATGATAAAAACGCAGTTGAAATGGGGTTTAAAAAAGGCAGATTTCTGGACGGTCTGCGTTTTGAAACAGCAGACTTATGAACGCTAACGCGAACCCCTGGGCACTTGAAAACAAGAGAAAAGGATTCTGAATGGAAGCTGCAATAATTACGCCGTTTGGGGATATTAGAAATTAGCAGTCTGCCGTTTTTCACGGTAGTGTTCTGAGCCTGGGCTTGGAGAGAGCTGCGCACGCAGGCAGGCAAACAAGGCCCTCAAGCTCATTGTGCAATCTGCAGCAGGTCCTCACAAAAAAAAAACCACATACAGCATTCCAGTAATTCAATAAGCCTTTCCAATGAATTACACCAGTGATCAGTAGGGGTTTGTGTTTCTGTCCCTAACAGCTTGGCTGGGAGGTGGCCTTTGTGTAGGGAGCGGTGGGGGTGCCCTGACACCGACCATGCAAACCCAATTACCCTGGTCCCCGGGCCTGAGGGCCTGCATTAACACTCTCCCCCGGGGAGCTTGACTCCACGACAGCCTGGCAGCCGGCGCGGGAGACAGAGAGAGACAGGACACAGAGAGACAGAGACAGGACACAGAGAGACAGAGACAGGACACAGAGAGACAGGACACAGAGAGACAGGACACAGAGAGACAGGACACAGAGAGACAGAGACAGAGAAAGAGAGAGAGAGGCTGCTGCTGAATCTCAAATAGACCACTTAAGGGACTGGCAAGAGGACTGTTTTGGTGGCATTATTGAGAGCCTTTCCCCTCATCAGCATTCCCCAGATCCCATCCTATAGGCCACAATTAAATTCCAGGCTCTGGGGGAGGCAGGGTAAGGAGGGAGGCGCCGGCACTGCCTCTGGACCAGATATGATCGGCTCCAGTGTCACGTCAGTAGAGATACAGCAAACTCACATTATTAAATCAGGCAGTTATCCTGCAATTAAAAACGCACGGACTCTACCTGAATAAGCCGCTTCGTCTTGACATGGAGTTCCAGCACTACTCTGTGCATTTGTAAATCCCATATCATTGCCGTCACAAATAACGGTGCACAAGCGCTCTTCCTCGCGGCAACTGAAATGGTGTTCAATAACGAGAACAAGCTGAAGTTGCCCAAGCGTGAGTCGAAGGAATTACCTGGGTGGGCAGAGCATGCTCAGAAATCACATCACAGGAGGTGGAATAATGTCCTGAATTTCAAAATGGAGAAAGGGGTTCAGGCTAGGCAGCTAGGTTGTGCAAAGATGGAGAGTGATACTAGAGCAACACACAGCTACAACACTAGTCAGGCCTATTTAGGGCTACAAATATAAATGCCATTCTAATGGGAGAACAAGGCGCTTTGGTTCAGTCATTAGAGGTTCTTCTCACGTAAGCCTAAAAAATTGCCTTCACTTGGGATGGCATTAACATTTGAGTTTTAATTAAAACCGCTTTGCTTTTTAATCAATATCCACTCTCTCAGAAATAATTAAGAGCTTATGAAAAGAGTTAACTGCCTGATGGAACTGGATGCTGTTGAAGAGCTGCTCTTTGACTCCGAGTTCCATTTCAGCATTTTACTGCACCGCCAGCTCCTTCCCCTCCCCCCTTTAAAAAAAAAAATGCTCAAAAAGGCCTCACTGTACCCTCTACCCTGCATGAGATAACGCCTCCCAGTAGCCAGTGAAAAAACGCATGCAGCACACCCCACAAACAGATAAACACAAACACGCAACAAAAATAGTATGGAACAGACTGCAGCCTTCCAGCCAGTAATTGACTAAGATAAAGCTTACGCTAGAGTGACCCTGCACAATATGAGCATGATGGGCATTCATGGCACATTGCAAAGGGGCTGGCTGGGCCACCCGTCATAAAACCGTGCCCTTTCCCTGGAACGATAATGCCTCTGCATTTGTGGTTGCACAATAACAGCAGAGATTAGAGGATTAAGTCACAGGTCAATAGTTTCATCTTTTGTTGGAGCGTCAGCTTAGCCTCTGCTCAGACAGCGTAGCCATTTGGCGCAGGGCAGGCAGGCTGAGGAGGCCATCTTTGCGGAGGGCTGCTTGATGTGACGTCAGAGCGTTCTGCGGATGTGCGCGCGAGGGGGACAGCATGCCATCACTAGATCTGTGATGGCATGCCCCCCCCCCCCCATCACTGGGTCACAGCCAGCACAGACAGTCCATCGGTGGCCCATATTCACTGCCAGGAGAAACATATCATCATTACAGAAGGCTACATTCTTTCTGGAGAGCGATCCCATTCCATTCCAGAGTGAGACTGCTTCTGTGTGTTCCGGTAGCCCTAGTAAATGAGAGAGTTGACAAAGCGTGGAGAAACCACAATCAACTGTGGAATGGACCAGGGATACCACGAGTCAGTCACCAGGACTCAGCCACGGTCAAACCTGGTTAGAAATTCCTCAGGCATTCTCTGGAAGCCTTCCAAATCAAATCAAATTTTATCTGTCAAATGCTTCGTAAAGAACAAGTGTAGACGAACCGTGAAATGGAAACGTATAGGCCCTCCCCAACAACACAGAGAAAGGGAAAAAGAGAAATCAAAAATTATTAACAAGGAATAAATACACAATTACTAACAATAACTTAGCTACACACACACACACACACACACACACACACACACACACGGGTACCAGTACCAAGTCCATGTTTTTATTGTTTCTTTTTTTATTTAACTAGGCAAGTCAGTTAAGAACAAATTCTTATTTACAACGACGGCCTACCCCGGCCAAACCCCGACGATGCTGGGCCAAATTGCGCACCGCCCTATAGGACTCCCAATCACAGCCGGATGTGATACAGCCTGGATTCGAACCAGATACTATAGTGACGCCTCTTGCACTGAGATGCAGTGCCTCAGACCGCTGCGCCACTCGGGAGCCCGATGTGCAGGGGTATGAGGTAACTGAGGAAGATATGAACATTTAAAAAAAGGCAGGGACAAAGTGACTAGGCAACAGGTTAGATAATAAACATTAAGAGCAGCACGTGTGAGGAGTCAAAAGAGTTAGTGCAAAAAGGCTTAATGCAGATCCACTAACTATTTAGCAGCCGGATGGCTTGGTTCCAGACTCGGCGCATCCGTACCACTTGCCGTGCGGTAGCAGAGAGAACAGTAGGACTTGGGCGGATGGAGTCTATAACAAGACTAGCTGGAGTAGCACGGCTTCCTTCTCTCTCCCTGGCTGAGACCGAGCAACTTCAGAAGGCAGCTTCCTGGAAGCTTTAGGCCATGTGAGTGACTGAGAGTCGGAGATAGACAGGCATTCAGCATCGCCACCTGTCAACATCCTCCCTCCCACACACCCTGTTCCAGGTTGCGTCAACGCGTTTGGTTTCCAGGAGACCACACTGTTTACCTGGGTGTGGAGGAGGAGAGAAGGTAACTGTACGAGTCATTGTTGTTCTAGGCCTTTGCTGTTCAAATACCTCCAGGCGAAAAGGGAATCAACATGGCATTGCTCATCAAACAGCACAATAGGGCATCACTAACCCAGAGGATTTATCGTGAGACCAGGTATATACGATTTAGATTTTAAAAAGCTCAAAGTAAGCAAAAATCATCTCCCAAAGCGGAGTGCACGATGTTCAAATGAAGCGATGGAAATTTCAGACCCGCTGTCCGAACAGCCGCTGTGCGGCAGTATCAGACTGTGAAATCACCATGGGGACTGAACTCATACCGCCTGGCAGAGCCACTGCCGACACATGACGCTGATCACAGATCTGAATCGAGAGATCACGCCACATGCTGACCAGTCCACACAGTTGGAAATAATAATAATAATAATAATAATAAAACGGAACAATACAGTGTTGCAGACGATCAAGTCTCCTGCCCAGACCTGGCTTGCTGAACTTGTTTACTTACATTGAAGTTGCAAGGCAACAGAACAAAGCCACCAGCCACCACTCCCACATGGCAGCAGCTTCAGGAGAACAGCACCACAGTGTTGTGTCCAGTGACATGACTCAATGCTACGGTAGCCTGGCTGTCAGACAGACAGAGGAACTCCCTCCAGCGTTAGGACGCAGCCATAGCCAGGCGGTAATCGGAAACTGGTGTTGTCAGAGAGAGAAGGCAGAAGCCCATGCAGGCAGTGAGGAGAAGCATGCTTCTGCTATGGAACTCACACTTTATGAGGGGAGGAAGGCATGGGAGTTGCTTGACAATTCCTGAATCTGGTCACTAGCGAACTGTACTGTATTCATGGGACAGACTGGTGTGGACGCCCTCTGCTCCTCCCATGAAACAGCTGCGTCAAGGCCGTTTGTACATGTGTGGTTAGAAACATCTGGAGACGCATAAAGCAGTGGACCACGCTGAGTATGTTGTCATCATATCCACCATATATAATTTCCCAATATTTTATGACATTATTTAGAGAGAGATAAGTCTCTGGGTTGTCTAGAGCACTACTGTGGATATTGTACAAATTGGTCTAGTATTTTATAGAAACCGCCCAGTTAGCGCAGCCATTTCGCAGGGCTATAAGGACCTCCAGGGAAATTCCCATCAAGTCAGTGGCAGCTGACGAGGTTGTTAACCGCCAATCGATTTGCAAAAGCTCATCAAAAAAACGGAGTTAATTCCTCAGTGTATTAACATTATACGTCAATGGCTGAAGGCGATAAATCGTACATTGATCCAGGACGTTTAGACAGCACAAAGCTCATCTGTGCACGTCACATGACATGCACCCGATGGATTATTACTTTCCAAAGATAAAGGTAAAGTACCCTGCACGCTTTGTAGTCCACAGCAAGGAAAACCTGAATGTACTGCAGACACATACGGGGGGGGGGGGGGGGGGGGGGGGGGTTGTTAAGAACAGACAAATGGAGTGTTTGGGGATTCTAAACATCCAGACGAATCAAAAACTTTAAAAGCCCTCGCAGTAATTCTCTGCGTGAAGCAATGTGCATTACTGTTGATGCTGGTTGAAAATGTAATTACCAAAAAAAAAAGCTTTGCAGCTTCACTCCAGAGTGTTTTAGCGCCAAAGAGAGGGAGCCACGTCAGATAACAGAGGGGCTAATGAATGTTTGAGTCGAGAGAGGAGACTTCCTATAACATCTACTGACATACCCCTCAACCTCCCTCACAGATTACAAAGCCTTTTTCTCCCATTCTGCTCTGGCACGTTGCTGTCGGTTGCTCACCTTACCTTCCTTTTACCCCACTTTAAAATTCCTGAGCATATCCCCATCCCCCTACACACACACACACCACAGGCTGCGCTCATTAAAGCGGATTTGCATGTCTGCTCCAGAGCTGTATGAGAGGAGATGAAACAGAAGTCCCAGTTGCTGCCTCTGCCGAGCGTCACTCATCTGACAGAGACACCTTCACTTAGGGGCCCCAGAAACAGCCAGCCAGCAGACACGGGCTCCCCTTAAAGGGGCCATGCACACAACACCATAGAAATTGGATTACTAATACGTCTAAGAGGGTACACACAGCCATTGTACAATACATAATATTCACAATGAGTACCAGCCGTATGCAGAAAATCCATGGAAACAACGTCAAGCCTATATACTGCAGGAGACACTGCATGCGCTATATCAATCAGAACGGTTCAGCTGAGAGGGTGAGCGCCGCGATACGAGAGCTCCAAACCAATCAGTCTCCATTGCCTCAGAGATCACATGCCCAAGACAACGATCATTTCTTATTTGTGCATCTCAGCCTCTATGCCTGTCATTATGGTTTTATTATAGCCTAAGCATGAGAAAGCATGTGTTGGCCAAGGACAAACAGCTGTATAGGTTAATAAAACTCCCTATTGCTCTCCTGGGTCTTCGGCATGGCTTCTGTTCAACAGTGAGCGAGAAAGGAATTATACTGTAACACATTGAAGAGCCACAGCAAAGATTCACTATGAATTCTACAGCAAAATTGACTAACAGACTTCAAATGATATAGCAGGATTATTAACCTCTCTGGCGCATGTGGGACGAACTCGTCCCACCTACGTAACAGCCACTGAAATCCAGTGGCGCGATTTTTGAATCGTTAGAAATACTATTACTTCAATTTCTCAAACATATGACTATTTTACAGCTATTTAAAGACAAGAATCTCGTTAATCTAACCCCACTGTCCGATTTCAAAAAGGCTTTACAACGAAAGCAAAACATTAGATTATGTCAGCAGAGTGCCCAGCCAGAAATAATCAGACACCCATTTTTCAAGCTAGCATATCATGTCACATAAACCCAAACCACAGCTAAATGCAGCACTAACCTTTTATGATCTTCATCAGATGACACACCTAGGACATTGTGTTATACAATACATGCATGTCTGTTCAATCAAGTTCATATTTATATCAAAAAACAGCTTTTTACATTAGCATGTGACGTTCAGAAAAAGCATAACCCCCGCAAACTTCCGGGGAATTTACTAACAGTTTGCTAAATTACTCACGATAAACGTTCACAAAAAGCATAACAATTATTTTAAGAATTAGATACATTACTCCTCTATCCACTCAATATGTCCGATTTTAAAATAGCTTTTCGGATGAAGCACATTTTGCAATAATCTAAGTACATAGCCCGGCATCACAGGGCTAGCTATTTAGACACCCACCCAGGTCAGCCTCCACCAAAATCACATTTCCTATAAGAAAAATGTTCTTACCTTGCTTGTTCTTCGTCAGAATACACTGCCAGGACTTCTACTTCAATAACAAATGTTGGTTTGGTCCCAAATAATCCATCGTTATATCCAAACAGCGACGTTTTGTTCGTGAGTTCTAGACACTATCAGAATGCTACATCACGGTCTTGCGCATGGCGCATTGGCGTGACAAAAAATTTCTAAATATTCCATTACCGTACTTCGAAGCATGTCAACCGCTGTTTAAAACCAATTTTTATGCCATTTATCTCGTAGAAAAGTGATAATATTCCGACCGGGAATATGCATTGAGCCTAAACAGCCAAATAAAATTTCTCCTCAGGAGAAACGCGCCTCATTCAAAGGTCCTCTGAGCCGCCACTTACCAAAGGCGATAATGTGTTTCAGCCTGAGGCTGCCTCGTCAACCTTCAGGTATTTCCCGGGTTCTGAGAGCCTATCGGAGCCCTGAGAATTGTCACGTTACAGCTAAGATCCTTACTTTTCAATAAACAGATGCAAGACGCACGACTCCTTGTCAGACAGGGTACTTCCTGCTTGAAACCTTGTCAGGTTTTTGCCTGCCATAGGAGTTCTGTTATACTTACAGACACCATTCAAACAGTTTTAGAAAATTCAGAGTGTTTTCTATCCAAACCTGAACAATAATATGCATATTCTAGCTTCTGAGTTGGTGTAGGAGGCAGTTAAAAATGGGCACATATTTTTTCCAAAATTCTCAATACTGCCCCCTATCCCAAACAGGTTTTAAAACAAGGAAGGCCAGAGAGTAGAATGCCTTGGAGTTCAAATCAAATTCTGGGGGGGGGGGGGGGGGGGGGGGCTATAGCTTTTGTGAAACAGCCATGGAGGACATGTCTGTCAGATAGCAAGCGCGTGAATAAAAATAGAAAAACTATTCAAAAACAGATGAAATGCACAACACTATGCTGCTTTAAGTTCTCTGCCAAGATGGCTGAAAATATGAGAAATGTGAGAGAATTCATGCAGTGGATAGGACAATGACAACCAAATTGCATTTAACACCACCCTATGCTATACAATCATCACCAATTTCTGGTTATCAGAAAACAGAACACACGCGTACGCTCACAAAACTAGGCTAATGACTAGACAGATTTGGAGAAGCCGATAGCGGACAGCACGAGGAAATTTATCATATGACCTTTTACAGCAATTTTACAATTATAGACAAAAAAAATGATTTCTCCGAAAGACGTTCCTGGTTCCCCCTCAGCCTCCTCCATATGAGGCGCTTTTGTTAGAGATGACTCACTTGGCGAAAGTGGTGAGTCATGTGGTATGCAACATGACTCACTGGTTCAGAGGAGCTGTGGTGCAGCAGAGCAGACTGCTGACCCACAGGGCAGGAGCTTCAACATATTGACAGTTCCCAAAGATCATGCCACTTACAGACCAAAACACTTATCGAATAGCCACACACACGATCATACTGAATGTATTCTGCATGTAGACTCCAACTGAATACGATTCCTGGCTCTCATGACTGTGTGAATTTCTAAACATTTGTTAGCACTACAGTAGCGTGTATCACGTTTCTGGGGGATTAAAGTTCAATTATCCATGAGTTTTGAAATAAATAAAAAGTAGCGTTACACCTTTAGGTTCTAAAAAGTGCATATGCAACTTCTTGCCTTGGGCGCCTAGTTAGCATGGTAAATAGGGCTGCAAAACAGCAAGAGTAGAAAACGAATAGGCTAACGCTAACCAAATAAATCAAGCCTGCTTGCTATGAACCCTTAAAAATGTGAAGTTTATAGGACAACATGAAAGTCAAAGAACAAGAATGAGGCAGGCAAGGGGGTTTCAAAGCCAGTCATTTCTGAGGAGGGATAATGTGACGAGAGCACTATGGGGATTATGAGTCTGTAACCGCTCCACCCAGTAGTAAATCAGTATTAGCCAAAGAGGCACTACTAATTTCTTCATCCTCAATCATGATCACTTTTGTCAGAACATTAACTTTGACACTCTGCAGCTAGACATTGTGAGCTACAGAACTTGTGTGCTCGGTTTCTACAGTGCCCACTAAGTAATTAAAGTCCCAATGCGCACACACTCGCCCTCACCCCCCTACCGAACAGACTTTCTCTGCCTCCTGCATCTTAATGGGGGGGGGGGGGGGGGGGAGAGAGAGAAGAAACCAGAAGGCATCATAGTATTAGAGGAAACCCAATAAAAATTTGTGAACACACCCCCTGGAGCGGCCATGCCATGGGGGGGGTGTTACAGGGGGTCGAACTGAGCAGTGCCGATCGTGTCAAACTGACATTTCAAAGCAGCAAAGCCTTGTACAAGGGAAAGAGCAGCCAAGATGCCGCATTCAACAGCACAGCTTGTTTCTGCTTCAATGAGGCAACACGCTGAAAAACTGCAATTAGAGATTAGTTTGAGATGCTGTCCTCATAGGAAAACAGCACCGTTTTCCAATTAAAGCCAGCTCATATCAGACCACTCTCATAAGCATTGATCTTCCCCCTGCTTTATTTTCAGTGATCACCAAGCTTTATGGTCCCGTCCCTTTTAAAACATAATTCATGTAGAATCGGTTCTTCGGTCTATAAAGGCAGGGAATTGCCAAGGACCTCACGATACGATATTACCACGAGACTTAGGTGCCGATACGATATGTATTATGATTGTCCTCATTCTATGTATTGCGAATCAATACTGCGAGTTGACGTTGCAAACATAATGCTCCCTAAAATATATATACCTGCTGTAGAGATACGAGAGAAAGCATGAGGAAAGTTTCAGTCCGGGAAATGTGCCGAAAACATGTGGACTCACTATTTTAAAAAGATTGATAAGCTATAGGATGAAAAATACCGGAGTTTTGGCGCAGGTCATTTTGAGTGATCAGTGCTTTGAGGTCAGTTCGATAACAAAATAACCCAGTTTTCTATTTCAATTATTATTATAATATGAAACGCACCTGCATCGTGGGTTGAATGTAACAGAATAAAACAATGAATAAAAGGTCCATGGTAGTTACTGCTCATCGCTTAAATCATTCATTGACATTAAAACATTTCAGTTGTGTATGTTACTTTTATTTGACGACTTTCATTCCAAGTCGTCATTGCATCTCTATAGAGCTGCTGCCTAAGCTGTCTGACAAAATCTAAATTGTAGTAGTTCTTCAAAGTAAATAAGGCATACTTTTATGACTGCTGAATACCAACCATCACTTAGATCATGCATTTACAGGTAGACGTTGCTCACGAAGCAAACGCTCTCTATTCTTCTCAATCGCGCATTCGAATGGCTATTCCCTGTGGGGCTGACACTCGAACCTAACGTAGCATGCGTAAAAGATACAGACTGGACAAGTAGGTGCGCAATGGATTATGGCCGTTGTAGTTCGTTTAATGCAGACAACGTGGCAATTATGTAGAATATAGGCCTGTTGGAAACTAACTCCTTACTACATTGCACAGTTCGGGCTTGATGGGATTTCTCTCTAGATTAACTGCACAGTGTGCTTCGTGAGCTCACAAAAAAAAAATATATATATATCCATTTAGTTATTCACACATAACTAAATGGAATTCAAATAACTTAACCTACTATTGCGTCCTACTTAATAGGACGCATGTACAGCCAACTAGCTAATGCTACCCACAGTAGCAAAAATATATACATTGTTTTTTTTCACAAAACCGATACTTTGAGTCATATCTATAATAGTGCATTACGCAACTGTATCGGTTCTCCCCCGCAATGAATACGGTCTATGCACACGTATGGGGGTAGACCAAGATGGCCTAGGTACTATAGAGGTTTTCCCCTTCATGCCCAGTGCCACTACACTAACTAAAAGCCTTTGATATCGATTGAATCATACGTCTGAGTGACAACATGGATAAATTGGATACATCAAACAGAAAGTATAGCATTACGGACTTTGACAAGGCTAATTAGTTAGATGCTGACATTTTTGGAATTGGCTTGAGGGAGGGAGAGCCAATATAAAATTCAATCATTTGTTGCTAATGAGATATTACATCTGAAATGTTTGCAGAATGCCTCTGTGGCTCTGCGATAACGAATGGAATTCTCTGAGGTGACTACCATGCTGACACAGCCTTTGGGTGCTTAAATCCTAAAATGGGTTTAACTACATTTTAATTGACATATTTAACCACCGTATTCTCCTGCAAATATAAGTATCTCCGGCACTCTCAGAAGACATAAGTAGGTCACTCAGTCTGAGTTATTGATCCTGGCATTGATCCTGGCAAGGGATCAAATAGTCCTGTCTTCCCTATACCTGCTCTAAGCCGAGTGAGGGTCAAACACTAACCGTTATCAACACTAATGTGAACGCCATGTGATTTAACTATACACCAATACAATTGAATACAGTTGACATAGCCTACATAGCAATGACTACTCCAAATCAATGGAGTCTGTGCATTGTGCAAAGTAAACAGTAGCCTAAGAATTTCTCTACTATAAAAATAAATATTCTTCCTAGACGTCAAGGTTGGCAGATGTGTGTGTGTGTAGCCCTATTGCACAAGACGTAACAAAGTGCATGCTTTGATGAAGGAATCTTAATTCCTGCACTGGCCAAAAGACTAACACAACACCAAATTCCTCCAGAGAGAGGCGGCAATTGCTTCAGACATGACCAGGTGCAGCAGGCTCCATCCTCTCCAGCCCCGGGGCCTGCCTGCCTCCCAGGACCAGTGGAACACAGCCCTGCCAGGGTCAGCGGCTGGGCTTCCAGGCCGTCAGTTTACCAGGGGATGACTCACCCTGGCTGACCCACTGTCCGTCACGCCAGCCACCTGGGGACGGCCATTCTGTTGTACCGTGGATCTGCCTCGCCTCAAGCTCCTTCACCGACACAATGAGAAGGGCCCTATACACTAAACATGCAGTTCTACTTACTCGTATGGCAATATTTTTTTTTAAATAATACAAATGTTGGAACGGACCGTGCACAACGCTTCGACGCCGTTTGCATGAAGTGTGTCGTGGCCTTGACACTTCCTTATTACATTATAGGCCACTGGCACAGTGGCAGGGCACCGCAGCCATCCTGCCACTCCCCTCCCCCCTCAGCACACCCGCTCATTCATCCACTGAGGCAGAAGCACACAGGCCAGAGGAAGTATGACTCATCTGAGTAACAAGATGCATTCTTCAGAAATCTCCACAGACGTGTTGTTTGCTAAGTGAGGAGCAGCGAGTGAATGTAGTGGTATGGGGTTAGCAGAGAGAGAAAGGGGAGGGGGGGGGGGAGAGAGTAAATCACTCATTGTGTCGGTTATGGCTCCACAGACCGACGTTTCCTCAAACTCCACAGAGATCCCTTGGCTTCATTCTGGGATTTTCTGAATCACAAATGAAATCTGTGTGCACATGAACTACGTGAAGAGTAATTTATTAGTTTCAGAAATACACAATATAGCGGGGGAGACTTAAGACGTCCTGTTGAGCAGGCAGAAAACATTGAGGCACAGGGTAAAGACCATTTAAAAATTATAAGTTTGAGACATCTAACTTAACACAGCAGCCCCCCCCACCAAATAATCCATCTGCTAAACTTGGCCATGATCCCTAAAGATCATGTGCATTGCACCACATCACAAGCCTAGATAAAACCTCAGAAATTAGGTGGAGATAATTTGTCTGGTCTGCATTAGCATTGCAAGAGAGAGATGAGGGAGAAGAATGAGCAGTTACTGAAGCCGTAGAGACGAGGCTGGTTGAATGGTGGCCTAACTGGTTCAACCCCAGCAGGACTGACTTGGGACAGTGACCGTCACAGTGAGTAGCGTCTCCACATACTAACACATTTAGTCCGACTTTACTAAAGTCAGGATTAAGAGCAAAGGCTTCATTAAACCGACCCTGCTTTTCCTCACTGAACAGAGGCTGGCAGTATAAACACACACACACACACAGGTCATTGTATTATTCCAGTGTTTACAGCAAAAGGACTTGGCTACAACTTTGCTTTGGGATGAAGATTCCTCTCTCAAAAAGGTCATCTTTAGCAAGTTAAGCCATTTAACTTGGAGGTGAAATTTGCATTCGCTAAGAGCGAATAAGCTAGCCACTGTAATTAAAATGGATGCTAAATAGCATGAGGAGAGCTCCATTCTCATTAAGCTGTGTAAGCTTAGCAAAAGCCGTCGCCAGCACACAGCTCAAGTCTCTTAAGAGTGTGAATCGTATAGGCATATCAATTGCTTCTACTGAGCATAGGAAGAAAAAAAGAAAAAAAATGTAAGAAAGTCCTGCGATAGGCGATGACAACTCAAGGACACCGGGTACAATACGATGAACTAATGAAATCCTGTCAAGGTATTAAGCAGTCAGTCTTACGCATACTGTTAATCTCACATGGCAGAGATGGCAAGGTCCTACTATGGATGCTCTAATCTACACTTATTTATGGTCAAACCTTCACTGTGGTCAATTCCTCTGGAACATTTTTTTCTTGTGGTGGTTAGGCCTTCGTACAGCTGCCACGTGCAGCCTATTCTGAGAGGACCACAACAGCCCCGCGTTGCAAGAGATGAATTCATGATTCCCTCTGTCCTCTCTCACCCACACGTTCTCGAGCACGAACCCACCAAGCCACAGTGTGGGTAGCTGGTTCCTCTGTAGCAGCTTCAATAGTCAACATGGGGATGGTTGGTCCAAAAACATGACACCAGTACACAAAACAAGGCCCTGATCTAAGCTAGCGGATGGCAACATGGACACATTAAGAGATTGAGTTAAAATGTGTAGACTTGTTTCGATAATTCTGGGCAAGCTGAATAATTAAAACATTTCTTTCACTGATCAGTGTCCACAACTAGTTTCTGTCCAAATACACATTTTCAGCCTTGCATATTGGAGAGAAGGAGACAGAGTTAGGCAGTGTATTGCTAGATGAAATAAAAAAATAATTCAAGCATAGTTCTTCAGTAAACTTGCTCTCTCCATCCCATGAGGTTGGAGGGGTTGTTTGAAAACTCTGAACCAATGCTGCATTCCCACATCCACCCGTATCCAGCGAACGGCTCTTTAAAAATTCATTAATTTACAGCAAAAATAGATTAAAGCGCCCAGCTGAGCAAAACAAAAAATTTGGCTCCTGAATAACATTAATGATAAAACATCTCCCACAAGCCCTGGGGGTTTCGCCCGAGGAAAAGAAGTGCTGGCTTTCTTTCACCTTACAGCACCTTGAGAATAATTTATTTTTAATCATTACAAAAAATAATGCGTTTCTAATTGTTATTTTTAATTATGACTTTCCTTAGATGCAAAACAGCTGCATAAAACCTGCAAAACTAATTAAAATCCATCCTTGAACATTCCATTTCCACATAATGCTTTGCCAATGTCAATCTATTCACCATTTGATATCACAGCTTCAGAGTGTTCAATGACAGCTGCTGCAGGCCCCTGAAAATGCCTGGAACTGCAGTTACTGTAATTGCTCTGGCCAGCACTAAATGAGGTTCACTTAAGAGCAATTATCCCCCTCTGATCTCTCACATAAAGATATTTCTTTAACATGGAGAAGTGGGCTCACACAACTGCAAATAAGATTCAAATTGGAATCAGGGACGCATTTCCAGGAGATGAATGGCTTCATAGCTCATCTGCATTCTGGTGATGCACAACGTTGCTAATGAAGACTGAGCTAGTCCCATCTCACCAACACCGCAACCAGGAGCAAACTACATACTGGATTAGAGCAGAACATAGGAGAGATTTCAAACGAACCCTTCAGACTCACTTAGGCCTGAGCTGCTTCAGAGAAGGCGCCTGCAATAGTTGCCTGCCATCACAACAACGAACAGAGGAGCATGTATGTGCCCACCCAATACCCAGCAGAAAGTCTTGTAACACAGAGTCAGAACAAAAAAAAATATTCACGTAGGAGGTATTTTTTAGGCAAACATGACAGTTAAAATAAAATAGACCATTCGTTACCCATAATTTCTCCATGGCACCAATGCATTTTTGCAGTTCTACAAATCTTTCCATTTTGCAGTTTTAAAGCTAGTTCCCTGAAATTCCATGCATTTTGCATGGCTAATGCTGTGTTATTTGCTCAAAACAATGTTTTGGGGGAATTTTCATTTCTCCCCGTCTTGCTTTTATATTGGTGATTGTTAGTTCTCAAAGATTATATTATAAAAGATATATTGGCCCATTATCTTTTCTACATACTTTGTGGTTTCAGTCGTTTAAGTTGATACTAAAAGCATTTCTTTCCCACTGTTTGGCAGCCAGCCCAAGGATTAATGGCAGAAAAATCCCTGGTTATGAACAAAGATATGATCAATCAATAAGGACAATGCACCACAATATTGCAATTGGATTGAAGACATACTGGCCTCTACACTTGCACTACTGTGGTCAGTCACCAGTCGATGAAAAGAATAGCCCAGCCTATAATATATAATAGGATGATGATTGCTAATATCTTGACATTGACTGCTTGGGCTGGTCTGAATGGATAGCCTCCCTCCTGAGTTCTGTCTGTCCAATCCCTGGGCAGCAGGGGACTGGTATATTCAGGCTGCCGGGCCTGGGGCTCAGCTACCACCAGCCGTCGGGTTACTGAGTCTCATGGACTGCCATTTGAATAATCACTTCAACAGGGGGAGAAATTAAAAAGCCTCTCAGTGAGACGGAGCTAGGCACAGGGCCACAGATGAATTTGAAATGAGCTGCTCGTATGTGGAAGGTGAGAGACTGCCTCTTACAAAGGCTTTGTCAGTTTGGAGACCCTACCCACCTCTCCACAATGGTGTCATTATCCTATTAAGCTTATTAAAAGAAATAGCACAATATTCAATACTGGATTCCACAATTTTATGAAATGCAAAACCTGTGAAATACAGTACTTGCAGGTAGATAAAGATTAATACCTTAAGCCACTGAACAGGCTCCAATGATTCAAAAAATGAAAAGTAATTTTGTTTCATTCAGATGTTTGTAGTACCACTGTTAAGCACAGCTGGATCAATCAATGCTGCACAATATCTCAAAAGCCAGGGAAAATGCAGGTCTTCCACAGAGGGCTCTGAAAAGACAGCAGGCAGACTCAAGCATGATCCTTGTGAGGGTACATCTGAAGCATTAATCTAAACCATCAGCACACTGTATAGATATTCCCGCCCCTGATCACAAGAAAACCTGCCAATCTAGCTTGTGAGGAATGGAATCTTTCAGTCCATAACAGTAAGGTGGTAATTGGGTGGGTGGTATAGCCCCTTTCAATGTGCTGGTTTTCATTTGTGGAACGCTTATGTTGAGCAGATTTAACCCCATAGTGCTTGCTTGTGGTCGCATTGTGCCTCATCTCCTCAAAATGCTGCACATCCTTGGATGGAAATGGTTACAGACAGACCCGATCAAGCAGATGCTGCACCTCTACTTCCTCAACTGACATTGTGCATTTATCCCTGCTTGGAGGTTATTTTAAGATTTAAAAAAAATGAGGCCTACAATTTCAAACTGAAAGGGGTAGCCTAATCCTTAAAATTATTGGTAGATACATTTAATTACACAGGACCAGCGACACAGAGCATCTAAGAATTGCCTAATTTAATGCAGACAAACGTTGTGGCCGATACTGTTCAAAGTCTAGGCTACATGGCCCATACATTTGCATAGATAAGGGATATGAAAACCCCTAATAGAATAGAGGTGAACACTGATGCACAGACTGGTGGACTAATTTCACAATGCTCAGAGAACAGTTCAGCACACACAGCCGCAACAATGCTGCATCACGCCGCACAATATCTCCCGCTCTACTATCCAGTCACCCAGAAACAACTCATTCACAGTTCACACAATTCCTTGAAAACACTATACATTTTTTAAAACGTGTGAATTTCTCACTATCTTGCACGTTGTGTGAAACTAATGGGAAGTGGGGGGGTGCCAAAAAGTCTTATAAATCTTATAAAAGATGATTACTCACTATCAAAACAGATTAGGTTACGACCTAAAAGCAGACTACCATCCCTGTCCTAAAGACTCAAACTGTGGACAGCATGAAGGCTAGTACAATATCGATCCCAAAGGGAAATGGGGGGGGGTCAATAAAGAACACCTATCCATCACTAGGGGAGAGGAGAGAGAGTTACAACCTTGATGGCACATTGAATGACAATTATTATTTTTATAACACACATTTGCAAAGCCCTCCCCATTACCGTTCAGTAACTGAAACTGTACTTTGAGGAATCAGACGCATGTGTGACTTATGCACATCGTCATTTCTAAAAACCAAGTCAAAATAGAACCAAAGACTTACTCAAGTCATTAATGTAATGCCGGTGGAGTGATATCAATACTTGAACAGCTTCAAGGCTGCATGTACATGCAGACAGCACACTGTAGCTGCTATTTAAAGATGCACTACGCAGAAATCACGCCGCCATTTCCTGGTTGCTAAAATTCTAATAGTTTGTCTAATTTCAGTTTGTGACAAAACAAGCCGTCATTGTACCATTAAACCGCTGTGAAATTCATTTTCCATAACCAAAAATGTTGTATATTCAGCTGTTTGAAACGGATTTACATAACCGAAAGACTCAAAAATTTAACTTCAGAACGGGAAGCATTGAAATAGCACACAAAGAACAGATCTACAGCTTCTTAGACTTGCTTTCAATGGGAATTAAAGATCTAACTCACATTTCTGTGTGAATTTGGTCAGGTCACCAAAAAAGTTAAATATTATAGCTTTAAATAAGGGATGATTAAGACAAAACGGGTCTGGTCTATCTTTGTGGGACTAAGATTGAGATTTTTTTTGTATTTGTTAGTAGGACATATAGCAGAGATGGCACATATATAGAAACAACTTAACTTCTGTTTCGTAGACATGTGATAATAGAAAACTGTAGCTACATATTTTACACCAGATAATGTGATATAACCAAAGATTTTAAGGACTACATTAGAGGAAAGTCGCATACAAACCGCCGCCATCAATTTTGCAACTAACCTGTTCTTGCCAATACTTCCCCCCCTTCTCCAAATCGAGGACAAAATAAATTATTCAAAATGTCATTTTCCAGTTGATTCTACAAAAATCATAGATTTAATATCTTTCTGAATTTATGTTTTGTATCGAGTGATATAGTGCATTCGGAAAGTATTCAGACCCCTTAACCTTTTCCACTTTGTTACTTTACAGGCTTATTCTAAAATGGATTAAATAGTTTCCCCCTCAATCTACACACAATACCCCATCGTGACAAAGCAAAAACAGGTTTAAAAATATGTGCAATTTTCTTTTTTTTACTGCAATAACACTTACATAAGTATTCAGACACCTTACTCAGTACCGTGTTGAAGCACCTTTGGCAGCGATTAAAACCTAGAGTCTTCTCGGGCTCCTGAGTGGCGCAGCAGTCTATGGCACTCCATCTCAGTGCTAGAGGAGTCACTACAGACACCCTGGTTTGAATCGGGGCTGTATCACAACCGGCCATGATTGGGAGTCCCAACTGGCCCAGCGTCATCTGGGTTTGGCCGTCATTGTAAATAAGCATTTGTTCTTAACTGACTAGCCTGGATAAATAAAAGGTTAAATAAAAAAAATGCTACAAGCATGGCACACCTGTATTTGGGAAATTTCTCCCATTCTCCTCTGAAGCCCTGTCAGGTTGGATGGTGAGCGTCGCTGCACAGCTGTTTCAAGGTTTCTCCAGAGATGTTTGACCGGGTTCAAGTCTGAGCTCTGGCTGGGCCACTCAAGGACATTCAGAGACTTGTCCCAAAGCCACTCCTGTGTCGTCTTAGCTGTGTGCTTATGGTTGTTGTCCTGTTGAGGTCCTTAGCGCTCTGGACAGGTTCTCTCTGTACTTTGCTCTGTTGATCTCTCCCTCGATCCGGACTAGTCTCCCAGTCCCTGAGAAACATCCCCACAACATGATGCTACCACCATGCCTTCACCGTAGGGATGGTGCCAGATTTCCTCCAGAGGTGACACTTGGCAACAAGGCCAAAGAGTTCAATCTTGGTTTCATCAGACCAGAGAATCTTGTTTCTCATGGTCGGAGAGTCTTCAGGTGTCTTTTGACAAACTCCAAGCTGGCTGTCAGGTACCTTTTACTGAGGTGTGGCTTCTGTCTGGCCACTCTATTATTTTCTGTTTTTGTTTCATCATTATGGGACATTGTGTGTAGATTGAGATAAAAGTACTTGAATCCATATTAAAGTTAAGACTAACATAACAAAATATGGAAAAAGTCAAGGGGTCTGAATACTTTCCAAATGCACTGTATACGTCTTACATGTGTGCAGAACTTTGTTTTTGGTCACATTGTATGACGAGCTGCAGGCGTGATGCATTGATACAACTAGTTCCTGCCAGGGTTTGGAACCGGTTCAGGGAAAATAAGTAAATTTTCAGAGCAACGGAAACAGGACCAGGAACGAAAGTGACTTCTAGTGGTCCAGAACAGAATCGTGATTTTCAAATCTTGAGAACTGGTTAATGACGTTATTTTTAGTTTTACATCTTTTTTTCAAAAATATTGTCTATTAGCTATATAATTCGGTTTAGTTATAGTGCTAGTAATAGCCTAAATACATTCCAATTCCGTCATGATTTTCAGAGCTTCAAGCCAATCCCCCTCCATGTCTGCCCCTGTCCCCACCTGTGAATGTTCAGTAAAATCGAGCTCCTGCAAATTATCTGACCAATCAAACATGTAAACAACCATTTTACCCGTTGCTGCTCTATTGGCGCTAATTGGAGTAAATTAATGAGCTAAAAGTAAAAACGATGTTGATTTCGCACAACAACAAAATATATACGAAAACTAAATATATGAACCGTAACTTTTGGGGGATTCGAACTTGTTTAGAACTTTATTTTTTTACCTCAAGTGAAATAAAATTTTGAAAAATGTTTTTAAAAATTGTAAATTCATTTTGGTTGCAACACCTGGCTCCTGCAAAGATGCTGGGAAATGCTATATGTGCAGAAGCTACGATGGCGAGGAACATCCTCACGCAAAACAATTTTTTATTATCTTTGAGTTTTCGCTGGTTTTTGTATATCTACTTGTAACTGGAAATATACTTTTTTCTCGGAATCGATAACTATGAAAATATCGCAAAGAACAGGTAAATTGATCAAATCTATGGCGGCGGTTTGTATGTGGCTTTCCTGTAACGCCCATAAAGGACACCAACAATATTTGGTTATATCACATTATCAGGCGTACAATCTGTAGCTAACAAATCAGGAGTTGGTGTTACGTCCCTGGTTCTGGAGTCATAGGTTGTGCAAGTCGAAACTACTATAACCTGAATCAACTGATCAACAAAGCCTTGCTCTCAAGTGCTTTTTTTCCCCCTCAATTCTTCACTTCAGGTAGCCAAACTAGCCAGTGACATTTTGACAATGCATACATTTTTGATTAGCTAGTTAAAGTACAAACGCTTAAGACCATTGATTATTTTAGACTAGTTATCATCCATATCTCGGAAAATCCCACAAAGTCAGACAACATTAAATTGACAGACGTAACGCATTCCAACAGCTGATGAGGGACCAAAGTACCAGCCAGTCAAGCTGGCTAGCTCGAGCTAGCTAAATACAGTGTGCGCACAGTGTGACCCATTCCCAAGTTAGCTAACGAAAGCAACTTAGCTTGGGTAAATGTTGCTAAAATGGCTAACATTTTAGCAACACACCTTGTCAAAGAATGGTCGGGCTTCTTTGCAATATGGCTAGTTAGCTAAAGATATGGAAAAACGAATGCTACCGTGGCGTTAGCTGTCAAAGTTGCTCAGTTGTCAATGGTGCTAACTGTCAAGTTCGAGAGTTATAGCTAGCTATCTACGTATTGTGATCAAGCATGCTAGTTATCATGTTAGGAAACGAGCTACCTGGGTCGTTACGAATGATGTCCCTATACGCCCCGTCCCAGCAAAAATAAAACTATCAAGGCCTGATTGCTGAACTCAATCCCCAGAACTTCAGTACAGCTCACTTCCCCCATGAAAGTCGTCCATTTCATGGGCCTCAGTTCAACTACCATTCCCATGTTCTTACAGCTCACTTACCCTGAGTATGTCAGGTCGTTACCTTGGTCCAGGGCAGTATTGAAGTATCTGCCCCCTCCCCTTTCACCTCTTCTTCAACAAGAAAGTCCCTCAGGTGCCTATGCTCTTGTCGTTTGTCCTAGGTAAGACCCGTTGAACTCTCACCAATGTGCCAGTGTCGTCCCTCTTCGGCTTCTCTGCCTTTTCCCGTTCGCCTTTCTCTCGAGTCCAGTCTCGACAGCCAACATCCGGGACTCTGTCGTTTTCTACACAGGCTACAAAAAAATAAAAAATACCCGGAACTACTTTCGATACAATTCAGAGAGCGACGCAAATTACATACTGCACTGGCTACATTACTGCACTCGGTGTACACAGCCACAAAAACTAGTCCTCTACTTCACTATCCTCTCTCTTTCTCTGCCTCTGCTAGAACTACTTTCATAAAACAATAATACTAATACTTGTAATAATAATAATAACAACACATATTTACTCAATCATTATAATTACAACAAAATACGTGATTATTTATTTTTTGTTTCTTAGCTATTAATAATACTCGTACTACAGTACTACTCGAGGTTATATTTATCAGCAAGACATGATTAATTTAGTTATTTTCTTGACTTTCTTTAGATATATTACACCGTTGTTAGAAGCATCCTGTCAGCTACATGGAGCATTATCTTTAATAATGTTCATGTTCATGAAACATGAGAACGACACAAATTACAAACTGCACTTGGAGATGTACACAGCCACAAAAACTAGTCCCCTACTTCACTGTCCTCTCTCTGCTACAACTACTTTAATAAAACAACAATAGTAATAACTGTAGGTAGAATAACACATATGTACTCAATCATTATAATAACTAAATAAAAAACATGATACAAAAAAAGTTGTTTCTATGTGTTCTTACGCCTCGATCACACCAACAGTGCATTGTTTTTTGGTACACCAGAAGAAGTATATTCATTTCCAATGGACCTCTGCATTAGCCATACAGCATTGCGTTCTTTGTGGTCCATACGTTGGATTTATCGAAAGTATGCATCGAATTGTATGCATAGATCGATGGCTTGGCGGAAATGGTAGCATGTGAAAGCTGAAATTTTGTTGCACACATATCAAGATGATGCCGCGTACCATTTTGCGTAAAACACTGTAGGTGTGATCGAGGTGTTTAGCTCTGAATAATCTTATTACAGGAGTTACTACAGTACTACTAGAGGTCATATTTATTTGCAAGAAATTCATATTTTTGCTATTTTGTTAGAAGCATGCTGTCAGTTATTATCTTAATAATGTTCATCTTCATGAGACATGCATTGATATTTTGGTCAATTCATCATACCTTGCTGGACCCAAAAACGTCTAATTTGAGCTAGTCTAGTTCAGTATCATTTCAGTGTCCTCATCCAGTTTTTGGTGAGGCAACAGCACCTCCGGTGGATTAACATTGAAAATGCTTCACTTGAGCCGCAAACAGGTTGCGATTCATTTTTCTTCCTGTCCAAACACACATGGCCAAAAGTATGTGGACACCTGCTCGCCGAATATCTCATTCCAAAATCATGGGCATTAATAGAATAGAATATAATATAACTTTATTGTCCATCCAGGATGGATCCACATCTTTGGCATCACCTTCATTAAAATAATCACATACACATACATTCTCACGTCATACACATTTAAACCAGTCAGTCCATCATGTTGCATACACTAACAACATAGAGGACATTAATACATTCACTCTCAACCGACCACTGTCCCAACTGCACTAGATAGATAAGTACAATAACCGATACAATTTACTTTGCATTTAGTAGTCCAACAGCACAAGGAACGAATGAATGTTTGAACACGTTCTTCTTGGCCATGGGCATTCTGAAGCACCGGCCAGAGGGAAGCCTCGAACTGAGGGTGTAGAGGGTGGGAGGGGTGACAGCCAGTGCCTTCTTTTTGGTTGCCTTGTGGAACAGAATTCTCAAATGTGCCTGTGGTCGACCAATTACTTTGCTGGCTGTGTTTACTATTCTGGTCAGTTTGCTTTTGCTCCTCACACTCAGATTATCATAGCAGACTGGCATATTGAACGTGAGGATGCTCTCCACCAAGCTGCACTACACCCTCTCCAGAACATCCTGGCTGACCCCAAACCCCTTTCATTTCCGGATTAAGAACAGGCGTTGGCTTGCTTAAAAATAAAAAATACAGTCTGCATTCTCTGTAAAACTCAGCTTGTTATCACTTTGTGTCCCTAGGTATTTAAAACATTCAACCACCTCCACTGGTTGGTCGTTCAGAGACAGTGGTTGGGACATTGGCAAGTTGTTGCCATTGATGATCAGCTCTTTTGTCTTTTCCACATTGATGTGGAGGGCACTTGACCGGCACCATTCTTGAAGGTTGTTGGTCTGTTTAAAACAGCTGTCCCCATCTGACGTAGCATCTTTAAAAGACTCCCACCAGAGCCATGTCATCCGCATACTTTAAAAGGCTCACATTGTTTCCTCGGCTCTTCATCTCGTTAGTGTAGATAGAGAACAACAACAGTGAAAGGACAAACCCCTGTGTTCAGGGTCAGTTCATCAGAAAGGGCCCCATTCATGAGAACCCTCTGTGGGCGGTCAGTTAAAAAGTCCTTGATCCAACCTGCGAGGCCTCCGTTGACATTCAGGTCCAGTAGTCGTTTCAGCAGTGTGTGTATTTGCATTGTATTGAAAGCTGAACTAAAATCAATAAAGAAAATGTGATGAAATGATTTAGCATGTTGAAGGTGACTAGCCACCATGTTCACCAAGGTCAGGGTAGCAGCCTCAGTCCCCCTTTGTGCACAGGGGCATTGTCATGCTGAAACAGGAAAGGGCCTCCCCCAAACTGTTGCCACAAAGTTGGAAGCACAGAATCATCTAGAATGTAATTGTATGCTGAAGCATTAAGATTTACCTTCGCTGGATCTAAGGGGCCTAGCACGAACCATGAAAAACAGCCCCGGACCATTATCCTGGCATCCGCCAAACCCAGATTCATCATACCCCCCCCCCAAAAAAATACTAACCTTCCCTGTTATTGTAATGTCTTGGGGGTATGATAACAGTGCGTCAGTAGCTTTCTCACTCATCATTATTCACGATTCCTTCAGGACTATCCACAATCACAGTAGCGTCCATATTAATATAGAAGTGTTTAGAAACATATTCTATTCTTATTTACAATAAAAGTGACTCAAAAATGATAATACATTTTTTACCATTAATTTCTATTGGGCACAAAATAATCTGAAACACATCCAAAACAAATAGCAAATGCATCCAACAAGTTTGTAGCATCACAAGCTGTAATTGGTGTACTTTCTGAACAGTTCCCCTGATATAGATGAAAATAGCCTCAAATGAAAGCTTAAAGTCTGCTTTTTAACCTCTTAGTCACTGTATCATTTCAAATCCAAAGTGCTGGAGCACAGACAAAACAACAAAACATTTGTCACTTTGGAGATCACTGTGAAAGCGGATTACAGCCTGTTTTTCTTCTTCGATGGGGTTTAACGGCGGTTGGCATTCAATATTTATGGTTCATTACCGACACCAGCTGGACGGGGTATTGAATGAGAAAATACAAAATCCATTGAGTGAAAGACAGCAAAACAACGTCATACAAAATACAGAAATTGACACGTCAACAAACAATATTCATCCCACTTATTCAATCACAATCCATTCCTCTCTGTGCTATTATCTTCACCCGACTCACTAACAGTTTCAAACAAAACCTCAGTTTCCACTATCTTCTCCTATACATTCTTTCCAGGACTACAGCATCTGCCAAGAGATTTGGACTTGTAGGTAGTGCACTTGTCCTGTCGCTGATTTTATCCCAGCTGTTCCCCCTCAATCACTTCATTGCTGGCAGCGGAGTAGTGATCCTGCAGTCTCAGGCTTTTGTTTGACGTTTATCTTATTTGTATAGCCTTTCTAAGGAGGCTTACTACAGTCTCTGCCAGGTCTGGACCTTCATGGCACAGGAGGTTGTTTGCCTGTGACTCAAGGTATATAGAGAAAGGCCACTGAATCACTACGTGGGTTATTATTATATCTGAAAAAAATGTTTAAGTGTGATAAATAACTGAAACACAATGTATAGGCTAGCCCCTACATTCCTTTTGTTGTTGGAATCATTTGGAATGCAGTCACCTGACAATTCAACCTCCACGACGTTAGGCGGCGACATAATTCCGAGTTCTTTACCTCCAATGAATGTAGCTAATCGAAGAAGACATCACGCCAGACAGCATCCGGAAGTCGCCCGGTACCTCTCAATCATCAGCTACATTTTCCCCTCGGTGCCTTTGAAAGTAAGGAATGTTTCTATTAATGAATAAGATTCATATAAATATGAAGCTAATTCACTGATAACTGCAACATTAGCCGAATGATTTTAGGTGCGTGCCCCATGCCAATGAACTTCCTAGTAATAGCAGCTAGTGTGAACCGCATTTTCTAAGGCATAACGTTAACTGCTGTAAAGTGCAGTAAAGTTGTAGCTAGTAGACAAAGGTGAGTCTAACATACTTACTTATCCTAGAGGCAAACCAGATACTCTTTCAAATAATCAACCAGTGACTACTATTCGTCCCCTTAAAAGTTTGTCAAGGTCACAAGTATCCTATTCCTACCAAAAACGTAAATGATCTAAGAGATTGATGGCTTGGCTCCTCTGACTGACGTTTAAAGGTGCTCCGCCATTTCTTGGTTGTTACAATTCTAATAGTTCGCCTAATTTCAGTTTGTGACAACAGCAAAAACAGGTATAGTGTTGAGAATCATTGTTCTATCTAAACCGCTGTGAAATATCTTGTCCATAACCAAAAATATAGCATTTTTAGCTGTGTGAAACTGGTGTACAAAACCAAAAGACGCAAAAACGAAACTTAAGAAGGTGAAGCATAGAAATAGCACAAAACAGTTCTACCGCTTCTTAGACTTGCTTTCGATGAGAATTATAGATCTATAACTCACATTCTTGGGTGAATTTGGTTTGGTCACCCAAAAAGTTACATATTGCAGCTTTAAATCAAATTATTAACTGGGTGGTTTGAGCCCTGAATGCTGATTGGCTGACAGCCGTGGTATAATCAGACTGTATATCACTGGTATGACAACATTTATTTTTACAGCTGTAATTACGTTGGTAACTAGTTTATAATAGCAATAAGGCACCTCGGGGGTTTGTGGTATATGGCCAATATACCATGGCTAAGGGCTGTATCCAGGCACTCCGTGTTGTGCATAAGAACATCCCTTAGCCGTGGTATATTGGCCATATACCCCCCATGCCTTATTGCTTAATCACATACATGGCAATGCATGTTAGGTTTCACATTCCTTTTCAATGTAATATTTGTCTTGTAAGCTGATGTTCCCCCCCTCTCCTCGGCCAACCAGGCATGGCAGACCCCAGGACCCTCACTGCAGAAGGGAAGCTGTCTGAAGAGTTTGCTGTTCCCTCCCATGTAGAGGAGGTCAAAGGGCAGATGGCAGCTTTTGCTGTGCAGCACAGGGCTGCAGGGCACAGGGTGGTGCTTATCACCTCAGGAGGCACCAAAGTCCCCCTGGAGTCTCGCACCGTCCGCTTCCTGGATAATTTCAGCAGTGGCCGGCGCGGAGCCTCCTCGGCAGAGTACTTCCTTGAGTCAGGCTATGCTGTGATCTTCCTGCACAGACACCGTTCCTTATATCCTTTCACACGCCTCTACTCTGGGATTAATCTGCTGGACAGCCTACAGCTGGAGAATGGAAAGGGGGGTTCGGTCTCTGACCAAGTTGTGGTCAACCAGCAGGCACTTCCCAACATTGCCAAAATCCTGATGCGTTACCAGGCGGTGAAAGAGGCAGGGCTTCTTCTGCCTGTGGAGTTCAGCACCCTGTCCGAGTACCTGCACCTCCTCAAAGCAGCAGCACAGGCACTCAGCCCCATTGGTAGGTACTGACAGTCAACTAGTGGTAACAGGGCTTATTAAGATGTACAGTACCTGCATGTGCTGGGATAACTAACTTGCGCTCTGTGTTCATTCCACTCAGGGTCCAACGCTATGTTTTATTTGGCTGCAGCAGTGTCGGATTTCTACATCCCAGCATCTGACATGCCAGAGCACAAGATCCAGTCTTCCAATGGACCACTTCAGGTGAGTAAAGAAAGCCATCAAATACAAAAGCACATGCCCTTTATTAGAGATCCACTGTTAAGTCAAGATTCTTTTCTGTAGATCAGTATGAAGATGGTCCCCAAGATGTTGTCGCCGCTGGTGAAGGACTGGGCTCCTCAAGCATTTGTGATTTCCTTCAAGCTGGAGACAGACCCATCCATCCTGCTGGACAGAGCTCGGCGGGCTCTGTCCACCTATCGGCACCAGGCTGTGGTAGCCAATGTACTGGACACCAGACGAGGTTACGTAGTAGTGGTGACCCCTGACACTCAGGTCGAGCTGGTACTCACAGATGAGGAAGCAAGCAGAGATGTAGAGATTGAGGACAGGATTGTCTGTAATCTGACTGCAGCTCACAGCCAATTTATAACCCAACAAGGCTGAGACCCCAGTTAACCATGCTAGGGCTTTCCCCAACTAAATAAAATCTTTGTTGACCGAAAGTTCTGTTCTTTTGGCCAGTTCATTGTTTGAAATTTGTAAATGTGTATTTTTTCATATAGACATACCTTGTTTTAATAAATTCAACTATAGGCATGGATCTGACACTTTAAACTTAGTTTGATATAAGACATGCCTCAAGAGGGCGGCAGAGATCTAGATAACCAGAAGGAAACAAAATAGCCTACATATAAACATTGCAGCCTGCAGGTAAAAATAACCTGATAAAAATAAATATTCTATAAATCACTGGCAACACATGGCCTGTCTGCAACTAACTTGAAACATTATCTACTATTACGTTGGGTCTAGCCCAAAGCTTGCACTAGCAGTTGCAGAATTGTATCAAATATTGTCGGCCTACAGACAGCTGTAGGCTATTTGCACTAGGATAAGAAGCAGTGCTTGACTTGGGCAGGAGCTCACCGGAGCGGGCACCTCAAACTTTCCACTGCTTGAGCTTCCGTTCCTCTTATAGAATATTAGCTCAAAAGAATTGTGGCGCTCCTGCACCTCAATATAAACAGTACCGGAACCTACACTACCGTTCAAAATTTTGGGGTCACTTAGAGATTCTTGATTTTGAAAGAAAAGCACCTTTTTTGTCCATTAAAATAACATATTGATCAGAAATACATTGTAAATGACTATTGTAGCTGGAAACGTCTGATTTTTTAAATGGAATATCTACATAGGCGTAGAGACCCATTATCAGCAACTACCTGTGTTCCAATGGCACGTTGTTAGCTAATCCAAGTTAATTTTAAAAGGCTAATTGATCATTAGAAAACCCTTTTGCAATTATGTTAGCACAGCTTAAAACTGTTGTCCTAATTAAAGAAGTAATAAAACTGGCCTTCTTTAGACTAGTTGAGTGTCTTGAGCGTCAGCATTTGTGGGTTCGATTACAGGCTCAAAATGGCCAGAAACAAATTACTTTCTTCTGAAACTCGTCAGTCTATTTTTGTTCTGAGAAATGAAGGCTATTCCATGTGAGAAACTGAAGATCTCGTACAACGCTGTGTACTACTCCCTTCACAGAACAGCGCAAACTGGCTCTAACCAGAATAGAAAGAGTGGGAGGCCCCGGTGCACAACTGAGCAAGAGGACAAGTTCATTAGTGTCTAGTTTGAGAAACACGCCTGACAAGTCCTCAACTGGCAACTTCATTAAATAGTACCCGCAAAACACCAGCCTCAACTTCAACAGTGAAGAGGCGACTCCGGGATGCTGGCTGTCTAGGCAGGGTGGCAAAGAAAAAGCCATATCTCAGACTGGCCAATAACAAGAAAAGACTAAGATGGGCAAAATAACAAGACACTTGAATTCTGCCTAGAAGGCCAGCATCCCGGAGTCGCCTCTTCACTGTTGATATAGATATTCCATAATTTTTAAAATCTGCCGTTTCCAGCTACAGTAGTCATTTACAACATTAACAATGTCTACACTTGTATTTCTGGTCAATTTGATGTTATTTTAAATGGGGGGGAAACTGCTTTTCTTTCAAAACAAGGACATTCTACGTGACCCCAAACTTTTTAACGGTAGTATATATAAATAAATATAACTGCTCGACAAACAACCTCTGTCAATTAACAGCCTAACGACCAATCGACCAGTTGACTAATTGGACCTGGCTACTTGTAGAAAGCTAATGTACAGGGCTTGGGACAATCTCTGTACTAAACTGTTTAAAATCTGGCTGTAATTCATGCTTGTCGAGTTTGGATCTTTATTTGATCTGGTTTGGCTTTCACCCACCTAGTTCAGACATTCATATGCATGAATAACAGGTTTCAGTACTGCCTAAAAAAACTGAAAAAACATTACATAACGAAAGCAAACCAATCCTTGAGCATCTTAACTTTCATATCATCTTGTCAGGAAGCAGATTACAACATGTGGGTTGTGGAATAATGCCAAATGAAGTTAGATTTGATTAAGAACAACTTTATTGGAACAAAGCAGATTGTCAGAGTAATGTCAGACAGTAGTACATCAGTAAAGTGACAGACTTGGGACATTAAACCGCAACTGTATGTTGGTATTACATTGTGCTGGAGAAAAATCACACAAATCACCTCCAGTCCACAGGGAACTGTTGACAGTCTTCCTTAAAGGAAACAGTTGGGTTGGTTACTTGAGTTTGACACTCTTTTTAACTCCAGCACGAATACCAGACAGCTCTCCACTGTATCTTGTCTCCTCACGACGGACTTCACGAACCTGGAATACATTAAATACTTTCATGTAGATTTCTTTGAAGAACTAGGAATTCCAACAGTCTTTTTGTAATTTGGCCCATAATTGACAAGTTAAATGATACAAGTTGTCAATGTTGCTTTCAAATACTGTATATAATACCATTATACAGCAGTGGTTCTGAAAGATTTACCTGAAGGTGTCAGTAAATACTGCGAAGCACTTCTAGTCAATCATTCATAGGATCTGTATACACTGTAACTTCAAATTTAAATGTAGTCTACAAACCTGTCCCTTTCTGCGGATCTTGGCTCGTCTGAACTTCTCTCTGTGTTTGACTCTGGGATTGCGGTCAATCTTCTTCCTCTTTGGTGTAAGCCCTTTGTTCTTGGCCATCTTCAGGAAGGATAGAGCAGCATGTGCTAATTAGACTAATGGTTTAAACTAGGAAGGGAATATAATACTCTTACATAAAGTACAAGATTGATCTGAAGGCCATGATTTTATGCATTGTCAGAATAAATGCCTCATACTGTGCTTTGTACAATGAAAATGTGAACAAGAGACATGAACCAGTTCATATTGTACATGAAGGCTAAGATGTACAATAAATCATGGCTGCTGTATACTTGAATGCGTGTGTGTAACTCATTTCTAATTCTCAGAGGGTGTTACACTGTACCTGGTAGGTAATGCGTCTCTTGGCATCTGGATCCACTTCGTCATCTCCTGCCTCCTCCAATCTGCTACGAGGAAACAGATCTACCATCAAACCCTGCCCATCTCATTCCTACTCTTTGAACTTGAAGAGAGTACCACAGTATGTCCCAATACCCATAAAACCCAATATCCGGTCAAACAGGGAAATGGTTAGAATCTTTTTCCACCATTCATTTTTCCCCATAGGGGATTTTAGAAACAGCCTTACAAAAAAAGATGGCCGTTTTGAAACTGCAGTAAAAGTGCAGTAACTGCAGTCGACTGGTATTTTGGACGCAGTAATTGCAGAGTACTGCAGTTGAACTGCAGTTATACCACACTAACTGCAGCTACACTACAAAACTACTGCAGTAAAAAATAAACTCATTTTGGATGCAGTATACTGCAATCTTTTTTTGTAAGGGCACTTCAAATAAGGGCTGTATTTCGTGAAGGATTACCCTGGCGTGACGTTTTGATAACCGTGTAAATCTCTTGGTTAAGGTGACATCAATATAGTCGCTTGTATTTACCCCCAACCAATGAAATGCCAATTATCTGCTAATGTGGCTATCAAAAAGAACCACAAACGCCATGATGATCTGGATGAGACTGACGAATCAAGGCAACCCTAAGAATCTCTGGGTTAACTATCTGTAAGCTAAAATGTAGTAATGAATAAATTGGCAACATTTCTTTAAATTGACAATTCTGTGAACGGTCTTGGGCAAGTTTTAAATTGACACGATACCTGTTAGCAAAGGTGTCAGCAGGAGCTGCAGTGATTTGTAGTATTGCATGATATCTGCACTCAACGAGCTGTATAAGGCCACAAGCAAACAAGAAAATACTTGTAACCTTTAACTAGGCAAGTCAGTTAAGAACAAATTCTTACTTACACTAAGTTAAGGACCATGAGACTAAACACCTCCCTCTGCAATTGGATCCTGGACTTCCAGACGGGCCCCCCCCCCCAGGTGGTAAGGGTAGGCAACAACATCTGCCACGCTAATCCTCAACACCGGGGCTCCTCAGGGGTGCATGCTTAGTCCCCTCCTGTACTCCCTGTTCACCCACTACTGTGTGGCCAAGCACAACTCCAACACCATCATTAAGTTTGCTGACGACAACGGTGGTAGGCCTGATCACAGACAACGCTGAGACTGACCTCCTCCCTATAGGCTGAGACCTGGCAGTGTGGTGCCAGGAAAACAACCTCTCCCTCAAGGTGAGCAAGACAAAGGAGCAGATCATGGACTATAGGAAAAGGAGGGCCAAACAGGCACCCATTAACATCGACGGGGCTGAAGTGGAGCGGGGTCGAGAGTTGAGTTCCTTGGTCTCCACATCCAAACTATCATGGTCCAAACACACCAAGACAGTTGGGAAGAGAGCACGACAACACCTTTTCCTGAAAAGACTGAAAAGATTTGGTATGGGTCCCCAGATCCTCAAAAGGTTCTACAGCTTCACCATCGAGAGCATCCTGACCAGTTCCATCACCGCCTGGTACGGAAACTGCTCGGCATCTGAGGCGCTACAGAGGGTAGGGCATACGGCCCAATACATCCCTAGGGTCAAGCTTCCTGACATCCAGCACCAAAACAATTGCCCTAGTCATAGACTGTTCTCTCTGCTACCGCACGGCAAGCGTTACCGAAGCGCCAAGTCTTAACAGCTTCTACCCTCAAGCCATGAGACTACTGAACAATTTATCAAAATGGCCACCCGGACTATTCACATTGACCACCCCCTTTGTTTTTACACTGCTGCTACTCGCTGTTTATTATCTATCCATAGCCACTTTACAAATGACCTCGACTAACCTTTACATTGACTCGGTACCGGTACCCCCTGAATATAGCCTCTTTATTGCTGTGTCATTTTCTTGTGTTACTTTGATGATTTTTTTCACTTCAGTTTATTTAGTAAAACATTTCTTAACTCTATTTCTTGAACTGCATATTTGGTTAGGGGCTTGTAAGTAAGCATTTCACAGTAAGGGCTACACTGTTGTATTCAGCGCATGTGACAAATAAAACATGATTAGATGTCTAATTTGATGCCATTTAGCATTTTCGAATCTGAGTTTAAATAGAGTCGAATATATTGATTTAAAAGTCACCTTGTCCGAAAGAGATTAATTTACACGGTTATCAAAACGTCATGCCAGTGTTAGCCTATAAGAAACACAGCCCTTATTTGAGGTGTTTATAAAATCCACTATGGGAAAAATGGTGGGAAAATGATTGGAACCATTTCCGTTTGACCACTAGTTTTTATTGGTATTACGACACCTCCACTGTGGTGCTCTATAATGTACTCGGGTAACACTCACCCTTCCTCAACCTGTGGGTCCTTGCTCTTGCTCTTCCTCTTCAGTTTCAGCCTCTCCTCCACTCCTCTGTAGAAGCGCAGAGCAGCCTCCTCATCCAAGTCAGAGTTTGAGTCTTCAGATGATTCCGCCCGAGCCTCCTCAGATACCTGACAACATAGGGAGCAGTCCAGTTTAAAGGTAGACCCGGCAAAATGACATCGTCACGAGCAGCACCGTAGATATTGCGTTGAACGAGACGCAAGACTTCCCTCTCACACAGTATATGCGCACGGGTTCGCGTCACACTGACAGCGTGGTAGCAACGGGACCAACACAGCAGAAAAGTTAAGCCTTGTGCATCTACGTCTTATCGCTGAGTCCACCTTGAAGTATATGCAACATCCACATCACCCAATGGACCAACGTCCAACTCATATCTCACCTTGACCTTCTTGTTGGTGATCTGCTTGCTGCTCTCTGACTTTCTAGCGGACTTCTCCTTCTGGTCTGCAGAGAGCAGCTGGCACAGCTGTGGGGCAAGCCGAGCGTCTACCTCACCCATCTCATTAATCAGCTGCAGGGACAGTCAGAGAACAATCAGAACCATACCAGCTACATGACAAGCACTGTGTAAGTTCACTACATACAGTATACCTACAATTGGATCAAATGACAATGCATCTACTCACATTTCTGTAAGTCAACAGTCTTTCAATCACAGGGTGGTTGTGTGCGGGAATACGCTTTGCTTTCAGGACCAGGTAGAAACTGATGTTTGTGCAGTAACTAAGGACAGAAATAACAATAAATGAGTACATCCTCATTGGCATTGTTTTTTGCAATTTATGTTCCAAATAACATAAACACTTACTTTAGATAAAGCTGCTGTTTGGTCTTGAGGTAGTTGGCACCCTTTCCTGGTGGGATCCGTCCATCGTTGACCATCTCCAAAAGAGGCTGTAGCTCGTCCTTCAGCTCTGCCAACTGCACACAACACCATTGGCAAACAGCACAGCATTACCACACAACACCATCGTTAGTAACTGTAACTCTTGTTACAGGCTCAACAACATTGTGTGGATAACACTGTATGCTTCTTATCCTGCTGCACATACAGTAGTAGTGATGTTGTGGTTATCATACCTTTGACTTAAAGTCCTGAATGAGCTCCAGTAGCTCTGGTGACTCTTTCTTCAGCAGCTTCATCTTCTCCTTCTGGGACATCTGCTTCAGATCCTTCACAATCCTCTCCTTCTCCACCCCCTGCTCCTCTACAGCAAACTCCTACACATGCAGACACACAATGAGGACAACAGGAAAATGTATTTATTTACTTCGATAGAGCTAGAGGCTCAAGCATGTACAGTTGAAGTCGGAAGTTTACATACACCTTAGCCAAACACATTTAAACTCAGTATTTCACAATTCCTGACATTTAATCTGAGTAAAATTTCCCTGTGTTAGGTCAGTTAGGATCACCACTTTATTTTAAGAGTGTGAAATGTCAGAATAATAGTAGAGAATTATTCATTTCAGCTTTTATTTATTTCATCACATTCCCAGTGGGTCAGAAGTTTACATGCTACCAAATACTAATTGAGTGTATTGCCTTTAAATTGTTTAACTTGGGTCAAACGTTTTGGGAAGCCTTCCACAATAATTTGGGTGTATTTTGTCCCATTCCTCCTGACAGAGCTGGTGTAACAGTCAGGTTTGTAGGCCCCCTTGCTCGCACACGCTTTTTTAGTTCTGCCCATACATTTTCTATAGGATTGAGGTCAGGGCTTTGTGATGGCCACTCCAATACCTTGACTTTGTTGTCCTTAAGCCATTTTGCCACAACTTTGGAAGTATGCTTGGGGTCATTGTCCATTTGGAAGACCCATTTGCGACCAAACATTTAACATCCTGACGGATGTCTTGAGATGTTGCTTCAATATATCCACATCATTTTCCTTCCTCATGATGCCATTTGTGATGTGCACCAGTCCCTCCTGCAGCAAAGCACCCGCACAACATGATGCTGCCACCCCCGTGCTTCACGGTTGGGATGGTGTTCTTCGGCTTGCAAGCCTCCCCCTTGTTCCGCTAAACCTAACAATGGTCATTATGGCCAAACAGTTCTATTTTTGTTTCATCAGACATTTCTCCAAAAAGTACAATCTTTGTCCCCATGTCCAGTTGTAAACCGTAGTCTGGCTTTTTTTAATGGAGGTTTTGGAACAGTGGCTTCTTCCTTGCTGAGTGGCCTTTCAGGTTATGTCGATATAGATACTTTTGTACCCGTTTCCTCCAGCATCTTCACAAGGTCCTTTGCTGTTGTTCTGGGATTGATTTGCGCTTTTCGCACATTCATCTCTAGGAGACAGAACGCGTCTCCTTCCTGAGTGGTAAGAAGGCTGCGTGGTCCCATGGTGTTTATACTTGCGTACTATTGTTTGTACAGATGAACGTGGTACCCTCAGGCATTTGGAAATTGCTCCCAAGGATGAACCTGACTTGTGGAGGTCTACAATTTTTTTTATGGGGTCTTGGCTGATTTCTTTTGATTATCCCATGATGTCAAGCAAAGAGGCACTGAGTTTGAAGGTAGGCCTTAAAATACATCCACAGGTACACCTCCAATTGACTCAAATGATGTCAATTACCCTATAAGAATCTTCTAAAGCAATGACATTATTTTCTGGAATTTTCCAAGCTGTTTAAAGGCACAGTCAACTTAGTGTATGTAAACTTCTGACCCACTGGAATTGTGATACAGTGAATTATAAGTGAAATAATCTGTATGTAAACAATTGTTGGAAAAATTACTTGTCATGCACAAAGTAGATGTCCTAACCGACTTGCCAAAACTATAGTTTGTTAACAAGAAATTTGTGGAGTGGCTGAAAAACGAGTTTTAATGACTCCAACCTAAGTGTATGTAAACTTCCGACTTCAACTGTATACTTTGTTGCTGATAATGTATACCTGAAGGAGGTTAAGATCATAGTCCTCCTCGCTAAGATCGACAGCCAATCGTCTCTGAATATTCTTAGCTTCTTCCTCTTCCTCTTCATCATCTGCCTCTGCGTCTTGCTGAGATTTCCCCTCTGCAACAAACAAAAAAAGTGAGTCGTTTCAAGGTAACAGCCTACGTCGAACAAACGTAACTACATCAACCAGATTTAATATTCAGGAATCATAGAAGACTACAGGTAACGGGTCTCAATAATATGAATGAATAAAATGTGAAATACTCACTGGCGGCCACATAGTCAGAGTCATAGAACATCTTCTTCCTGTTTCCCCATGCCATATCATTGGGGAGACCTAGGAGAAAACAACCACATTTAATATGTTAATTCAGCAAAATACACATGTAGAAAAAACAGGTTAATAGTGGAGTGGGTACAAAAACTGCTATAGTAGGTTGACATTGGGCTGTATAATTACCATCCTCCTTCTTCCCCTCCAGATCACTGTCCATATCAGCCTCTTCTTTTTCCTCCTCCTCCTCCGAGTCAGTGAGGTCCAGAGCCATCACTTCCTCCTGCAACCCACATGATACTCATCGGCTCAATGTGACGTTTGCGCGGGTAAGTCATTCAAGTTCTGCTCTATTAGATACTGTTCACCTGCAGTTGTTGGCCTTTGACTCACCTCGTCATCACCATCTTCCTGGTCACTGTCCATCTGAACACCACGCGCCAGGAGTTTCTATAGTGGCAAACATTTACAACATTAAGACTGAGTAGAGTTAAAAGACAGTTAGGAAGTTGAACTGTACAAATGTATAGATGAGACTCACCTCGATTTTGTCATCGTGGAACTCATCGATCTTGTCCTTCGTATACTGTGAGGATCTCTTAAAAAGATTGTACGTTGAAAGGAGGTTGAATGGAAACTTTCAAATCTGTCTACAGCAACAATGACAACTCTTGGTCAAGTAAGGGACATACTCCATAAGCATAGTTGACAATCAACATTGTGCAGATGTTGATAACATATGAGGTTAATCACACTTCTAGTCACACAGGCTTCTCCATAACATATATAGACTGTACCTTATCTGGGACAGGCATGTCCTTATATGCTTTAGGGTCATCTTCGTCAAACTGTTCCGTCTTCTTCGCCGTAGGGGCGCGTTTGGTTCTGAGTGGAGCAGGGGGTTAAAGTGGTCACATCCAAGCCAGGGCCCAGTTTTTCGAAAGTAATCTATTTGGATTTTGCCTCTCGGATAGGATTAAATGCATAGAAATGTAATGAATAGAACGGATGAAACGTACTTAAACGGTAACCTCCGTTCTATTCATATGCATTTAATCGTATTCGAAAGGCGACATAAAGATAACTTTTGAAAAACGGTGCCCTGGACATCATAAAGACTACAATCTTGCCATCTCATATGACAATTTAAAGGTTAAATGTCTAACTGTTTATACAAAGAAATCTAGCTAACGTACCTGAGCGCCCGAACCATGTTGAGAAGCTCAGTAGAGTAACGTTTGCTTGCTAGCTATCTTACTAGTGGGATAACTTTTTCTGTTGCCTAAAAATGTGATCTTCCAAACATAAATATGACAGGCATAATTAAAGTCCTCGGTAAAAAAAAAAAACGCTGTCTCTATTCCGGTGACTAAACAAACTTTAAATTGACAAATAATTGTTGGCAACTCCTAGCAGCCTCGCATTTTCTGTTTTCTTTCCACGTGCTTCCGGGTTGTTTTCTTCCTCTTCTTCGGTGGGGTTTATAAGCGTTGCCGCCACCTACTGTACTGGAGTGTGGACCAGAGACAGGGAAAACGAAATCCTTCCTGCCAGCCCTGTTGCTCTTAAAAAAATATAACAAAATATATGAAACTATATTTAATGAAGTTCCACTCAATATACTTTTTGAACTAATTTCCTGTATCCCCTTCTCCCTCATACTAGATCTCAGCCTCTCTCTTTCCCGCTGATACTGCCCACACTGTAGCAATACATGCTCCACGGTCTCTGTTTCCTAGCAATAATCACACTTTCCTGTTGGATGCTTTCCTATCATATTTAAAGTCTTATTCAACCGGCTGTATCCCACCCTTAATCTTGTAAAAATAGCCTCCTCTCTTCTGTCCCTTCCTGCCGTCCTCCCCTCCCCGACTTTCCTCTGTACTTGAAATAAATGCCTGTCCTTATTATCTCTATTCCACTGCTCCTGCCATCTCTGCACCATCACTGTCCATACCAGGCTTTTTGCCTCTGCCTTGCTCATTAAAACTACAACATCAACATCCCCACTACTAAGTGCTTGTTTAGCCAGTATATCAGCTGCCTCGTTCCCCTCCACCCCCACATGGACAGGGACCCAAGTAAATCTTATCTGTATACCCATCTGTCTAATCCTGTCTTGGGTTTGTAGTACCTCATACAGCAGGTCTTGTCTGCTACATGACCTAAAGGACTGGAGACTGATCAACACTGCACATGAATCAGAGCAAATAACTACTTCCTTCACCCACTGCAAGGCCAACAATATGGCCATCAGCTCCGCCGTATATACAGCCAGATGATCTGTAATACGTTTCCTGACTGCCACCCCACATTCCTGCACTACAAATCCTGACCCAGTACGTCCTGTCCTTGGATCTTTTGAACCATTGTGTAAATGGCCACAACATCCTGATACACAGTATCCAGACGTCTCTTAAACAAATCAGATGGGTCAACACCCTCCATATCTTTCTGTAGTCTCTCCAACACTTCTAGATCAACTACTGGAGGTGGGAGTAGCCATGCTGGATTTACAGGAATAGCTACCGTTGGACTAAACTCCCTTCCATACAGTCCCATTTTCTTCGCCTGGGTATTACCCCCCCAGCTAAAGCGTTCTGTCTTCACTTGTGTTCCCAGCATGCCTGTAAAATCCCTTTCGCAGGATGAGACACCCCATGTCCCTGTAGGTTGACCCAATAATTCAGTGCCAGCTGCTGTCTCCTAATCTGCAATGGCATATCCCCCATCTCCACCTGTAGTGCAGCCACTGGGGATGTCCGAAAGGCACCACTACATTTTCCTTGCCCCTCTATGACATCTAGCCTTTCCAATGAGGTCCGGGCTGCCGAACCAGATGCTTTACTGCCATAGTCTATTACAGATCAGATCAATACAACATACATGGTCCTCAATGAGGAACGCCCAGCCCCCCACTCCTTCCCTGTCAGACAGCGCATCACATTTAGCACTTTCTTACTCTTTCCCACCCCTCTCTCAATGTGTTCTGCCCAGGTCAGTCTAGTGTCAAAGTATACCCCAAGAAACCTGAAGGTCCCCACCCTCTCCAAGTTTCTCCCATATAACCTCAAGCATACCTCATCTCCCACCTTCCTTCTGGTAAAGAACCATGTCTGAGTTTTCTCTACAGGGAACCTGAATCCCCACATTATCTACACCGGTTGTCTCGTGGATATCATGAACATACTCGTAATACTACTGCCATCTAGCGACTGAACCAGAATATGACAATTTGGCTGAAAGAGATATTGTATATACAGTGGATATAAAAAGTCTACACACCCCTGTTAAAATGTAAGGTTTTTGTGATGTAAAAGAATGAGACAAAGATAAATCATGTCAGAACTTTTTCTACTGTTAATGTGACCTATAATGTGAACAATTCAATTGAAAAACAAACCGAAATCTTTGATGGGGGAAAATGAAAAATAAAAACCTTACAATAACCTGGTTGTATTAGTGTGCACACCCTCTAACTGGGGATGTGGCTGTGTTCAGAATTAACCAATCACATTCAAACTCATGTTAAATAGAAGTCATTACACACCTGCCATCATTTAAAGTGACTCTGATTAATCACAAATAAAGTTCAGCTGTTTTAGTAGGATTTCCCTTACATTTTCTTAGTTGCATCTCAGAGCAAAAGCCATGGTCCGCAGAGAGCTTCCAAAGCATCAGAGGGATCTCATTGTTGAAAGATATCAGTCAGGAGAAGGGTACAAAAGAATTTCCAAAGCATTACATATACCATGGAACACAGTGAAGACAGTCATCATCAAGTGGAGAAAATATGGCACCACTGAGACATTACCAAGAACTGGACGTCCCTCAAATGTATGAAAAGACGAGGAGAAAACTGGTCAGGGAGGCTTCCAAGAGGCCTACAGCAACATTAAAGGAACTGCAGGAATTTCTGGCAAGTACTGGCTTTGTGCTACATGTGACAACAATCTCCTGTATTCTTCATATGAATGGGCTATGGGGTAGGGTGGCAAGACGGAAGCCTTTTCTTACAATGAAAAACATCCAAGCCCAGCTGAAGTTTGCAAAAACAAACATCAGGTCCCCCAAAAGCACATGGGAAAATGTGTTATGGTCTGATGAAACCAAGGTTGAACTTTTTGGCCATAATTCCAAAAGGTTTGTTTGGCGAAAAACAACACTGCACATCACCCAAAGAACACCATACCCACAGTGAAGCATGGTTGTAACGGCTGTCGTCGGGAATAGAGGAATGCAGGAATGTGGATGCTCATCTTGTTATTTATTTTAAATAAAGAGAACACCAAAATAACACACCAGTTTTGTCACGCTCACACATGCAAAACAAGAAACATCTCCCACAACACCAAACAATTACCCATATATAGGACTCTCAATCAGAGGCAACGAGAAAGCACCTGCCTCCAATTGAGAGTCCAACCCCTCCATCAACCTAAACATAGAAATACAACAAACCAGAAAGAACATAGAAATACAAAACATAGATCAAAACCCGGAAATAATAAATCAAACACCCTACTACATACACCACCACCCCGAAACACATAAACAAAATACCCTCTGCCACATCCTGACCAAACTACAATAGCAAATACTCCCTAAACTGGTCAGGACGTGACAATGGTGGTGGCAACATCATGCTTTGGGGCTGTTTTTCTTCAGCTGGAACCGGTGCCTTAGTCAGGGTGGAGGGAATTATGAACCGTTCCAAATACCAGCCAATTTTGGCACAAAACCTTCAGGCGTCCGTTAGAAAGCTGAAGAGGAAGTTCACCTTTCAGCACGACAACGACCCAAAGCACACATCCAAATCCACGAAAGCATGGCTTCACCAGAAGAAGATTAACATTTTGGAATGGCCCAGCCAGAGCCCAGACCTGAATCCAATTGAACATCTCTGGGGTGATCTGAAGAGGGCAGTGCACAGGAGATGTCCTCGCAATCTGACAGATTTGGAGCGCTTTTGCAAAGAAGAGTGGGCAAATATTGCCACATCAAGATGTGCCATGCTAATAGACTCCTACCCAAAAAGACTGAGTGCTGTAATAAAATCAAAAGGTGCTTCAAAGTATTAGTTTAAGGGTGTGCACACTTATGCAACCAGGTTATTGTGATTTTTTATTTATTTTTCCCCCTCAAAGATTTCAGTTTGTTTTTTAATTGAATTGTTCACATTATAGGTCACATTAAAGGTGGAAAAACTTCTGACATGATTTATCTTCGTCTCATTATTTTACATCACAAAAACCTGGCATTTTAACAGGGGTGTGTAGACTTTTTAAATCCACTGTATGTATGTGTATATATATATTACACTATATTTTATAGTCCAGGGAAGACAAAAAAAAATCTTATTTTCAATAGTATACACTATTGAAAATATGATTTTTTTTTGTCTTCCCTAGACTATAAAATATAGTGTATTTGCGAGGACAGAGACATAGTTAATCATGATAATAAACAAAATATAATGTGATTGAAAGTTATATTAAACAGATCAACCTTTGTGAATTAACAGTATGAAAGGTTATTCTATTCAGTTTGACATATAATGAAAAACAGTCCTAATCCAATATTCCATAAGAAACAAAGGAATATGTCAAGAAATCTATTGTTCTAGTCGAAGACCGGTATGTATACATTTGCGTGGGGCCTGAAACCATGAATACTGTGGCTGTTTTAGATTTGTTCTGCTAAGCATTTTATCATCTTGTAGGACCTACAACGTCGGTATTATGAGAGATGATCAGCTGAGTTTACATTTTTCACATCCATTACATTACATTACATTACAAACTGCTGTCCTTAACAGATGGCTTCCCTGCTTCATCTTCCAGGTAAATACAGTAACCATTTTCACTGAAGATGCACATCAAATTTGTCTGTGTGATTCAACACTAGACTCTGCTCTCAATGCAGCTACCATTGTCTGTCCCATTCTCATAGTGACATTTCCCAGTTCTCTTCCATCCTCTTCACTCAATCACTTTCTATCCTCCTTCCCTAGATCCAAGTCACTCTGTGGCCTTCTCCAGTCCCTCTGGAGTCCAACGCTGCCACTGCGAGGCCTGGTGGTAGGAGGCAGAAAGGTTTTGGGAGGCCTTTTTATCCCCGTTTTAAACTCATCATTCCTCTTCCTCATCAGGGCGAAGGCTGGGGTCATTCGAATAGGGTCAAAGTACTGTCAGAAAAAGAGCGAACCAGAGAATGTCTCAGTAGATGCTCTCTATATTTATCTTGCTCACACACAGGGAAAGGAACACGTACATACGTACATATACACAGTGAGGGTGTGACATAAATCATAAATCCTTACACTTACACTGGCTTGTGGCACGGATGGTCCCTTCTCTTTACAGCCTGGGTCTGTATGCATCACACTCAGGTCCATCATGGAACTGCTGAGTTCTGACACGGTGGTCTTAGCACCCCTCCTTAGCTGGATTGAAGAGCTCTGACGAGGTTGCAGCCTCCTCATGATGTCACTCAAAGAGCTGAAGCTTTCACTTTGAGGCACCTTCAGTATCAGAGGTCTCTGCATGAGAGAAAGGCAAACCTTCACTGTCCATACTCTGTCCTTGAACATCTAACAGTATTGGATTTTATTGTACTCCAAATGATACATAATCGTCATTCCATACGGAATGAATCCGTAGCAGTGGGACTGTGTGTATATTTATAAACCAGAGACTCACCCTAGAGGTAGAGGGGCTATCAGCACCAGAGTTGACTCTAGATTCAGTTGCCTCTGTGCCGAACTCCTCTGCCATAACATCTTCCCTTCTAGTTGGACGATCTCTTCTCTCTCTGGAGGGAAAGTCCACAGCTTCTTCTCGTGGGCCTGTCTCCATTTTGTTTTCACTGGGCCCCACAGACTCTTTCTCATCAACTTCAGAGCTCTTCTGTTTGGAGAGGTGTCCGCCATATGTTTTGGGTTGGACCCTTCAAGAGAAAAATTACATTTCAGTACTATTTACTGACAAAGTATGGCTAGGTTTACTATGGTAATGTCCCCATTTAATTAACTTGAGTTCTGAACGTTAATTCACAATCACAATTATAGTCACAGTTATCACAGTGTTACACACCTGTGTTGGGTTTCTGTTTCAGTGGACGGTTGGTTCTCTTTCTGACAGGGTAAAGCTCCGCTGCAAAGTAATCCGAAACCAGACAGGTGTTATAACATTACTACTCATGTATTGTGGAGAGTTACTCTTATGTAAACTCCTTATCTTCTTAAGGATGCCATAACATTGCAAACTGAGCACATATGAGTCTCATATTTCCCAAATGGACTCACTTAAAAGTCGTCTGATTATCCAGCTGAATTTCAGTCTCCAAATTGATATTGTTGGCCCATATTCTGTAACGTGAAAAGAACAAAAAGACCTCAACACCGATCATACAGAAACTGCTACTGTCCCCACAAGATAAAAGTATTACAGATAAAAGTGATACAGAGAGAAAATACAATCAAGACGGTGGCTTACAGTACATACAATCACACATCACATGCTTTCTATGACTGGCTTCATATGTTCTAGGTTTCTACACCCCTAAGCTCATAATATGGGTCTGCGTTGACACACGGGCTATGTTTGCACCTGTTGACATATGTTTAGAAGGGAATGAAAGGTAAATGATCAAACCTGAATGCATGAAACTGACTTTTTGTACACTTTAGAGCCGTATACGCTCTTATCAAAAACCTTTCACTGGTTTCAAATGGTTAGGAAATCTGGCCTTCTGTGGCATAGAAACAGGTATGGGAATCACATTGTGGCAATCCCTCTGGTTTCATCACACATACCTCCCCTCATATACGTGCGTAGTTGTGAGGTGATCAACCTCCTTCGGACAAAACTCCTCCCCAAAAGGTGGCTTTTTGTTCACCGCTGTAAAATGTTCCAATGGGTCCTCCGTGTTCATATTCATGTCCATGGGTTCACCTTGTTGATTGACAGGACTTCCTCTGTGGATGACGCCCAGGGCCTCCCAATCCAGGGTGTAGTCTGCAGGTGGGGGAGGAGGGGGGCTGTTGATAGGCTCCATGGGGAAATACTTGGGCCGGTTGTTGAGGTCCAGGAGCACTGAGGGGTGATGGGGCTCATCTATTAGGGCCTTAGCGGTCTTCCATGTGTCTGGAACTGGAAGTGAGGCTGCAAAGAGGATCCGGAACTCTCGGTCGAAGGATTCCACCACCGGGCCACTCAGCACCGTCACCAGCTGCCGGTGCAGGTGAGCGTCTGACCATGTGAAGCTAGTGAACACAATAACAAGCTGTTATTTGATGTCAGAGGGTAATTGAGTATGTAATAAGTTAGAACCAGTGGAAAGCGCCTAGCTGCTTTACCTGTAGCTGCCATTGACCACTGTCTCCAAATCCACCAGGAGGAAGTTGTCCTTCAATTCCCCCATCACTATCTTTCCCTCCCGTGAACAGAAGGTCTTTCCTCCAAGAACACGAACCTGTATATTCTGTGAAGTGCAGAATACATGGAAATCAACTTTATTTCAACCCTGTCGAACCCTGTCGATTCAGACATAGACTTTGAATTTACTTACATTTTGGCAGAATATACAGTATACATCAAATCAAATATTATTTGTCACATGGGCCGAATAAAACAAGTGTAGACCTTACAGTGAAATGCTTACTTACAAGTCCTTAACCAACAATGCAGTTTTAAGAAAAATAAATAAAAAAATTAACAAATAAATGTAACAAATAATTCAAGAGCAGCAGTAAAATAACAATAGCGAGGCTACAGGGGGTACCGGTACAGAGTCAATGTGGGCACCGGTTAGTCAAAGTAATTGAGGTAATATGTAGAAGCTGTTTAGAAGCCTCTTGGACCTAGACTTGTCGCTCCGGTACCACTTACTGTGTGGTAGCAGAGAGAACAGTCTATGACTAGGGTGGCTGGAGTCTTTGACAATTTTTAGGGCCTTCCTCTGGCACCGCCTGGTATAGAGGTCATGGATGGCAGGAAGCTTGGCCCCGGTGATGTACTGGGCCGCACGCACTACCCTCTGTAGAGCCTTGTGGTCGGAGGCCGAGCAGTTGCCATACCAGGCGATGATGCAACCCATCAGGGTACTCTCGATGGTGCAGCTATAAAACCTTTTGAGGATCTGAGGACCCATGCCAAATCTTTTGAGGCTCCTGAGGGGGAATAGGTTTTGTTGTGCCCTCTTCACGACTGTCTTGGTGTGCTTGGACCATGTCAGTTTGTTGGTGATGTGGACACCAAGGAACTTGAAGCTCTCAACCTGCTCCACTACAGCCCCATCGATGAGAACGGGGGTGTGCTCGGTCCTCCTTTTCCTGTAGTCCACAATAATATCCTTTGTCTTGTATATCATTACCACAGACGTGACCTTGGCCCCACCAAGAGATGCACAGACTGACACAGTAAATGCAGAACAACCTGTTCAGTTGTGTTGCTTCACCCAGATACATTCCACAAATGCCCCCCAAAAAAGGAGTTACCAGAGACTAGTCAGCCTGGGGGTGCATCAGCTTCTAAAGAGCCAGATGTCAGGTTAATGACTCCTCTCTCACAGAGCTCGTACTGCTCTTATAAAACCTGATGCACTGTGACAAAGATTATTACTATGTTGAGCTGTTGTTTCGGTACTGTGTGAATTAACAAGGTATGTGGGATTGGCTAAGTGGTATGAATGACATCAGGAGTCAGTCTGTAGTCCTTATATGGTGTAGTTACTCACCGGATGCCTCAGCCTGTGAGGGAGGAGGTTCTCCTGACTGGATCTCTGGTTCAGGACAATGTAAACAGGGACTCCCCGTGAAGCGATAGTCCGTAGATCCCCAATCACAGTGCTATCTGTCAGTCTGTCTGTCACCATGGCAATAACCTGTACAGCAGACACTCTATATTAATATGTGACAGAGTGGATATTCCTCCCTGACCAGGTCGCAAACCCTAACACAACATACTGAAGAAGCACCATCAACAACACTGACTCAGCAAAGAAAAGGCCTTTATGGATCTGGCTTGACCGCACCTCTAGATCTCAGGAAGGCAGTAGCGATGAACTCAGCCATCCGCTACAAATAATCGTCGTACAATCAATATTTTTACTGATGTGCCAAGTGCATGTAGGCCTGATTATATTTTTGTGCCTTAAAAGTATATCATCTTGAATCATTCAGACATACCTTGCTAGCCCCCTGCAGTAGTCTTCTGATGATCTCTCTGACAGGAGGTTGTTCATCTGCAGGTGGGCTGGTGTAGACCATGGCGCGTCCCATTCCCACCCAGGTGACCCCCTCAGGCCAGCCCAGCTCCAGGCAAGGTGGAGGGGTGTCTGAGTGGGTGGGGAAGTACCTGGCAGAGAAGTCTTGCACCCCTGAGCTGCCATCCTCCTCAGCCCCCTCCAACTCCTCATAGCTGCTATGGTAGTCCTTGACCCTGCCACTGATCTGGTTCACCTCCTCTGGGGAGAGGAAGGGTACGAGGTGCTCTGCACTCAGCGTGGTGTAGAAGGCCTCGGGGCCCGCACTTAGCAGGCGTTCTAGCGCATAGCGCTCCCTCTCGCAGTGAAGGTACTCCGGGCTAGACTCAGACACCGGCAGAAATATCACGTCCTTATTCAGACTCTGTTCCTGGGAGTTTGACATGGCCGTACAGTATGTAGCCTCCTCGGTCTTTGGGAATGAGGATTGTCGTTTGAACTGGGGGGGGGGGGGGTACACCCCCACCTACAAGCACTACTAGGGCAGCACAGATCCAGCCAAAGTCATGACACCAATTACACTAGCTAGTAATGATATGCTAATTGTTACTGGAAAATTGTGTGCGGTAGAAGTCTCCTTTTCAATACCTCTGTTTCTTCTGAGAGAAATGCAGTCGCCAATGAATCTTGATTCTCGCATTAGATCTCATTGGGGTGGCAGGGTAGCCTAGTGGTTAAAGCATTAGGCTAGTAACCGAAAGGTTGCAAGTTCAAATCCCCGAGGGACAAATCTGTTGTTCTGCCCCTGAGCAAGGCAGTTAACCCACTGTTCCTAGGCTGTCATTGAAAATAAGAATTTATTCTTAACTGACTTGCCTAGTTAAATAAAGGTAAAATAAAAAATTGAAAGCATTGTAATTTCCACAAACAGCTTGTGCTGTGACACAGATATATCTTCAAGGGAATGATCTTGAAAACACAGGCAAAAAAAGTTCCCAGCCTTTCACATACATGTCACAAGTCCTTGTTGACATAAGGAACAAATAGCTCTGAGTGAGATATGATATATAATCACTAAAGAGATCATAACCACTAAAAACGATGAAATAATGATAGCGGTGATAAAAAAGATAAAAAAAGACAACTCACCCTTCACACTTCATATCCTAAAATATGAATGATCACCTCCAACTTATAACAGATTCTCTTATCTTCCTCCTCCCCCTCTCGTACAACTCCTCCCTCGCTCTCAACTTCCTCCTCTCTCTCTGCTCACATTGCCTCTCTCTCTGCTCACATTGCCTCTCTCTCTGCTCACATTGCCTCTCTCTCTGCTAGCATTGCCTCTCTCTCTGCTCACATTGCCTCTCTCTCTGCTCACATTGCCGCTCTCTCTGCTCACATTGCCTCTCTCTCTGCTCACATTGCCTCTCTCTGCTCACATTGCCTCTCTCTGCTCACATTGCCTCTCTCTCTGCTCCAAGCGTTCTGCTCTGCTGACAGATCCTTTCAGTCTCTCACAGCCATGATCGGGTCACTACCCTGTTTTCTCGAGATAATCGCCACTTCTTACCCTGAAGTGCACAGCTGACAACTTTCAAATCCTCATGTCAACTTGTGTTCCAACTTGTGGATTCTGGCTATCTTCCAAAATAAAGCAGCTTTTAGGTGTCTCCCTACAGAGGGTGTATATAATATTTCTTCCCTTGTGTTATCTATTATGTGCTGATGAAAGAAAACCTTTTCATTCATTTCATTGCTGACTCCTGACCGGTCCAGCCAGATGGGCAGGTCTGCTAGCCACAGGAGCAGGACTGGAGTCAGACTCCCACTGACTGCCTGGGGAAGCCTCGCTGGGGGCAGTCCTCTCTTCCCACACCTTCTATTGACTCTCATCGAATTTCCACCATCCGTGCTCAGAATGATGTCATGAGATAAAGTGTTTTTTACAGTAAGATAATAATGTTGTGGTGTACGTGTGGTAGCTACCTGTGAATGCCCCTTCACAGGAGTGTCTCTGAAGCTCAAAGAACATAATGACACACTCTACAGAGGTTATTATGGTACGGCATACTGGAGTTCTCCACAATGGGCATGTGCTATGAATATAAAGTAGCTTTCACTATGGAATTAAACACACAAGAGCCCCTCTGCAGTTAACTCCATGACTTGAGGCTTTTCTTGCTGATCATGAGGAAGATTTTATGCAATCAAATACTTCATCACAGAAACGACAGAATTAACCCAAACTGCAGCAATATTGCCTACAGTCAAAAATGTTCTATAAAATGAAGTGACTCAGTTGATAGATGAAATTAAATGATAAAAAGTGTATTTCACAGATACAGTAATAGTATGCACACAATACATACACTATATATACAAAAGTATGTGGACACCCATTCAAATTAGTGGATATGGCTATTTCAGCCATACCCGTTGCTGACAGGTGTATAAAATGTAGCACACAGCCATGCAATATCCATAGACAAACATTGGCAGAAGAATGGCCTTACTGACAGCACTCGTGGCACGGTCAAAGGATGCTAACTTTCCAACAAGTCAGTTTGTCAAATTTCTGCACTGCTAGAGCTACCCTAGTCAACTGTAGGTGCTGTTATTGTGAAGTGGAATGTCTAGGAGTAACAACAGCTCAGCCGCGAAGTGGTAGGCCACACAAACTGACAGAACGGGTCCGCCGAGTGCTGAAGGGCATAGCGCATAAAAATTGTCTGTCCTCAGTTGCAACACTCATTACCGAGTTCCGAACTGCTTCTGGAAGCAACATCAGCACAAGAACTGTTCATCTGGAGCTTCATGAAATGGGTTTCCCTGGCCGAGCAGCCGCACACAAGCCTAAAATCACCATGCGCAATGCCAATCGTCGGCTGGAGGGGTGTAAAGCTTTCCGGCATCGGACTCTGGAGCAGTGGAAACGCATTCTCTGGAGCGATGCATCCCGCTTCACCATCTGGCAGACCGATGGACAAATCTGGGTTTAGTGGATGCCAGGAGAACGCTACCTGCTCCAATGCATAGTGCTAACTATAAAGTTTGATGGAGGATGAATAATGGTCTGGGGCTGGTTTTCATGGTTCGGGCTAGGGCTCTTAGTTCTAGTGAAGGGAAATCTTAACACAACAGCATACAATGACATTCTAGACGATTCTGTGCTTCCAACTTTGTGGCTACAGTTTGGGGAAGGCCCTTTCCTGTTTCAGCATGACAATGCCCCCGTGCACAAAGCGAGGTCCATACAGAAATGGTTTGTTGAGATCGGTGTGGAAGAACTTGACTGGCCTGCACAGAGCCCTGACCTCAACCCCATCGAACACCTTTGGGATGAATATGAGTGCTGACTGCGAGCCAGGCCTAATATCCCAACATCAGTACATGACCTCACTAATGCTCTTGTGGCTGAATGGAAGCAAATCCCCCGCAGCAATGTTCCAACATCTAGTGGGAAGCCTTCCCAGAAGAGTGGAGGCTGTTATAGCATATTAATGCCCATGATTTTGGAATGAGATGTTCGATGAGCAGGTGTCCACATACTTTTGGTCATGTAGTGTATGTAAATCCCATTGGAAATCTATTACAAAGAAAATAAAGATCTCTCTTTCATCGCACATTGCGTCTCTGTTGATGTTCACTACAGTCGAGTGATAACAGGATAACAGTACCAAGTAATACTGAATGCTGCTGCTTATTGCCCTCATGTCTGTCTTGGCCTCTTGCGCAGGTGGACATACAGAACTCCACTGAAGAGCAGGAGGGGTACACAGGACCATGCCAGGATGAAGCCGTAGCCAAAGTGACCCATGCTCAGGTCTCTAGAGTCCTCCAGGATCTCCTTACGGTGGAACGTGAAGATGAGCGAGGCAGCAAATGATGTGAAACCTGGAGGAGCAAAGCAGATAGGGGACAGGGAGGGTAAATTATCTTCAGAGAATAAACGTGTGTGAATCAATAACCACAATTAACAGAGAATGAGGAAGCAACTTATCTAGGTTAATGACAAAACCTCTAAAACAATATACATTAAGTACACACGCAAAATAACTGGCTGCCATAAACTGTTAAGTTCTGGTCCAGTACAGTACCTGCGAAGACCTGACAAAGGCCTGGGAAATAGAAGAGTCCGACTTTAGACATGGTGAAGAGCTGACCCAGGAAGACCAGGAAGGAGATAGAGGAGAAGACCACAGAGAAGACCATCAGGGCTTGGACAGCTTGCAACCAGTCTGGAGGAACAAGAGAAGAACCATGAGACTCCATGTCATTGGGACCAACACACAGACACATTGAATATGAAGCCTATATTGCAAACACAAAACACAAACATCATGCACATGATCCCTCAAAGGCATAATTACACAGAATAATGGTGGGACGCGGTTATATAAAGTGACATCCTCATTCACATGTAGACTAGATCTTAAAGATCACATGTAGACTGGATAAAACGTCCTATTTTATTTACCATTTTCATTAGAGGCAGCACACAGCCAGTTTCCCGTCACGTTGTCGTGAATGCAGTTATACCAGAGGTCTGTGATCTCACCATCGGTCCAGACCCACGACGACTAGAGAGAGACACACAATACAAGAAAGGTTTAGTTCAGTAGGCAGGTTCTGTGCATGGCAATCTGCCCATATCATAAAACCTGGTAGGCTACTTCCCACTGTTGGATTCCTTCAGAGCTTTCGATGTGATTGGATATCCATAAATCAAATTCCTGCATATTATATAAGGTCACGGTAGGTTTATCTTAAGCACCATAGTACTATCCGTATGTTGATATTCAACATTGTTGTGGTTGCACTCTTCAGCCTTTGATAGTCATATCAGCAACATAAGCCAGGAAGTGCTGCAGAGTCGGATTTGGTATTTTGGTATTTTATTAGGATCCCTATTAGCTGTTGTGAAAGCAGCAGCTACTCTTCCTGGGGTCCACACAAAAAATGTACCATGACATATTACAGAACATTAATAGACAACAACAGCTCAAAGACAGAACTACATAAATGTAAAAATGGCACACACGGCCTACATATCAATACGTACACACAACATAACTAGGTCAAATAAGGGAGAGGCGTTGTGAGGTGCTGCTTTATCTGTTTAAAAAAAGGGTTGCTGTTCTTTTAAGCAATATGAGATGGAAGGGAGTTCTATATAATTCTGTACACTTTCTTGAATTTGTTCTGGATTTGGGGACTGTGAAAAGACCCCTGGTGGCATGTGGGGACAGCAGACTGGGATAAGGATTGATTGAATATGATTGATTGAATATGTCTGTAAACACACCAGCCAGCTGGTCTGCACATGCTCTGAGGACCCCGCCCTGTGCAACTGGGACCTGAACTTCCTGACGGGCCACCCCCAGGTGGTGAGGGTAGGTAACAACATCTCCACCCCGCTGATCCTCAACACTGGGTCCCCACAAGGGTGCGTTCTCAGCCCTCTCCTGTACTCCCTGTTCATCCACGACTGCGTGGCCATGCACGCATCCAAATCAATCATCAAGTTTGCAGACGACACTACAGTGGTAGGCTTGATTACCAACAACGATGAGACGGCCTACAGGGAGGAGGTGAGGGCCCTCGGAGTGTGGTGTCAGGAAAATAACCTCGCACTTAATGTCAACAAAACAAAAGAGATGATCGTGGACTTCATGAAACAGCAGAGGGAGCAGCCCCCTATCTACATTGATGGGACAGTAGTGGAGAGGGTGGAGAGTTTTAAGTTCCTCGGCGTACACATCACGGACAAACTGAAATGGTCCGCCCACACATTACAGCGTGGTGAAGAAGGCGTAGCAGCGCCTCTTCAACCTCAGGAGGCTGAAGAAATTCGGCTTGTCACCAAAAACACTCACAAACCTTTACAGATGCACAATCGAGAGCATCCTGTCGGGGTGTATCACCGCCTGGTACGGCAGCTGCTCCGCCCATAACCGGAAGGCTCTCCAGAGGGTAGTGAGGTCTGCACAACGCATCACCGGGTGCAAACTACCTGCCCTCCAGGACACCTACACCACCCGATGTCACAGGAAGGCCAAAAAGATCATCAAGGACAGCAACCACCCGAGCCACTGCCTGTTCACCCCGCTAACATCCAGAAGGCGAGGTCAGTACAGGTGCATCAAAGCTGGAACCGAGAGACTGAAAAACAGCTTCTATCTCAAGGCCATCAGACTGTTAAACAGCCATCACTAGCATTGAGTGGCTGCTGCCAACATACTGACTCAACTCAAGCCACTTTAATAATGGGAAAATTGATGTAATCAATTTCACTTGCCACTTTATATTATTTATATTAGATAATGTTTACATAACCTATATTATTCATCTCATATGTATATACTGTACACCATACCATCTACTGCATCGTGCCATCTTGATGTAATTAGATGTATCACTAGCCACTTTAAACAATGCCACTTTATATAATGTTTTCATAATCTACATTACTCATCTCATATGTATATACTGTACTCTATACATCTACGGCATCTTGCCATCCTGATGTAATGTATCACTAGCCACCTTAAACAATGCTGCTTTATATGTTTTCATACCCTACATTACTCATCTCATATGTATATACTGTACTCCATACCATCTACTACATCTTGCCTATGCCATTCGGCCATCACTCATTTATATATTTTTATGTACATATTCGTATTCATTCCTTTACACTTGTGTGTATAAGATAGTTGTTGTGGAATTGGTAGATTACTTGTTAGATATTACTGCATGGTCGGAACTAGAAGCACAAGCATTTCGCTACACTCGCATTAACACCTGCTAACCATGTGAATGTGACCAATACATTTGATTTGATTTGATGTCTGGTGGCGTAAGTGTGTGTCAGAGAAATAGCATTGTATTTGGGCAAACACAATTTTTCCAACAGTTTGCTAAGAGCTGGCAGCAGGCGGATACGTCTGCTGTTAGAACCAGTAAAGGCTGTTTTACCACTCTTGGGTAGCAGAATTACTTTGGCTTCCCTCCAGGCCTGAGGACAATTTTTTGATGTATTATTATTTAACCTTTATTTAACTAGGCAAGTCAGTTAAGAACAAATTCTTATTTACAATGACGGCCTACACCAGCTAAACCCGGACGACGCTGGGCCAATTGTGCGTCGCCCTATGGGACTCCCAATCCCAGCCGGTTGTGATACAGCCTGGATTTGAACCAGGGTCTGTAGTGACGCCTCGAGCACTGAGACGAAGTGCCTTAGACCGCTGCACCACTCGGGCGCCCCCAAGTGGTGCAGCTCCCTCTAGACTCAGATTAAAGATAGGACAGATGGGAGTGGCCATAGAGTCAGCTACCATCCTCACTAGCTTTCCATCTAAGTTGTCATTGCCAGGAGGTTTGTTATTATTGATTGATAACAATAATTGTTCTACCTCTCTCACACTAACTTTGTTAGTTGTTGAGATTGGCTAACAGTGGAGAGTGTCTCACCTTCTCCGTGGTAGCGATGAACAGCATGGCCAGAGTGAGCAGATGCAGCACAGTCACAGACATGAGCAGGAGAACCATGATGGCTGCTGCTGGGAGCTTCCACTGAGGCCACACCCAGGGGTCCTGGACATAGACAGAGTCTTGAGACAGTGGCCTGAAACACTGCTCTCTCTCTCTCGCTCTCTCTCTCAGGGGGAAACATGTTCGCTTTCATCATGCTCCTCAACATATGCCTGCAGTGACTATCTCTCTCTGCCCATCTATCAACCCACCACAGGCATCTTAGTCAGGGGAATCTAGAGAGCCTGAACTGCTTTTGAAGAACATAGCAGAGCTCCAACATGCTGTAGGTTTAGTAAATAAATCCTGTCACTTGTCTGAAACCCCTGTCTACTGCTACTATTATTACTATTATAATGTCAATCAGACTAGAAACATATACAGTTGAAGTCGGAAGTTTACATACACCTTAGCCAAATATATTTAAACTCAGTTTTTCCTGACATTTAATCCTAGTAAAAATTTCATGTCTTAGGTCAGTTAGGATCACCACTTTATTTAAAGAATGTGAAATGTCAGAATAATAGCAGAGAGAATGATTTATTTCAGCTTTAATTTCTTTCATCACATTCCCAGTGGGTCAGAAGTCTACATACACTCAATTAGTATTTGGTAGCATTGCCTTTAAATTGTTTAACTTGGGTCAAACGTTTCGGGTAGCCTTCCACGAGCTTCCCACAATAAGTTGGGTGAATTTTGGCCTATTCCTCCTGACAGAGCTGGTGTAACTGAGTCAGGTTTGTAGGCCCCCTTGCTCGCACACGCTTTTTTAGTTCTGCCCATACATTTTCTATAGGATTGAGGTCAGGGCTTTGTGATGGCCACTCCAATACCTTGACTTTGTTGTCCTTAAGCCATTTTGCCACAACTTTGGAAGTATGCTTGGGGTCATTGTCCATTTGGAAGACCCATTTGCGACCAAGCTTTAACTTCCTGACTGATGTCTTGAGATGTTGCTTCAATACATCCACATCATTTTTGTCCTCATGATGCCATCTATTTTGTGAAGTGCACCAGTCCCTCCTGCAGCAAAGCACCCCCACAACATGATGCTGCTACCCCTGTGCTTCACGGTTGGGATGGTTTTCTTCGGCTTGCAAGCCTCCCCCTTTTTCCTCCAAACATAACGATGGTCATTATGGCCAAACAGTTCTATTTTTGTTTCATCAGACCAGAGGACATTTCTCCAAAAAGTAAGATCTTTGTCCCCATGTGCAGTTACAAACCGTAGTCTGGCTTTTTTTATGGCGGTTTTGGAGCAGTGGCTTCTTCCTTGCTGAGCAGCCTTTCAGGTTATGTCAATATAGGCCTCGTTTTACTGTGGATGTAGATACTTTTATACCTGTTTCCTCCAGCATCTTCACAAGGTCCTTTGCTGTTGTTCTGGGATTGATTTGCACTCTTCGCACCAAAGTACGTTCAACTCTAGGAGACAGAACACGTCTCCTTCCTGAGCGGTATGACGGCGGCGTGGTCCCATGGTGTTTATACTTACGACCTATTGTTTGTACAGATGAACGTGGTACCTTCAGGCGTTTGGAAATTGCTCCCAAGGATGAACCAGACTTGTGGAGGTCAAACATTTTTTTCTGAGGTCTTGGCTGATTTCTTTTGATTTTCCCATGATGTCAAGCACGGGGCACTGAGTTTGAAGGTAGGCCTTGAAAAACATCCACAGGTACACCTCCAATTGACTCAAATGATGTCAATTAGCCTATCAGAAGCTTCTAAAGCCATGACATCATTTTCTGGAATTTTCCAAGCTGTTTGAAGGCACAGTCAACTTAGTGCATGTAAACTTCTGACCCACAGGAAATGTGATACAGTGAATTATAAGTGAAATAATCTGTCTGTAAACAATTGTTGGACAAATTACTTGTGTCATGCACAAAGTAGATGTCCTAACTGACTTGCCAAAACTATAGTTTGTTGACAAGAAATTTGTGGAGTGGTTGAAAAACTAATTTTAATGACTCCAACCTAAGTGTATGTAAACTTCCGACTTCAACTGTTTGTAGACGTATCTCTTTCCTGTGAGCCTGTGCACATATATACAGATGTCTAGAAGCAATGCAGGACAAGATTATATCCCATCCCCATCCTCATACTGTAAATAATCTAATATGCATCTCTATTCAACAACAAATGGCTGGAATAAAAGTATTTATTGAGAGGAGTTCATTTCACAGTCTCCTCTAGCTTGCCCATTTGCCTGTTTATGGGATGAATGCCAATGGAGGTCTAAGTTCAGACATTCAGTTTCAGAATAGAGCAGACTGCGTGTATGTACTTGTCACGACTTCCTCTCCTTGTTCGGGCGTCGTTCGGCGGTCGACATCACCGGTTTTCTAGCCATCGCTGATCCACCTTTCATTTTCCATTTGTTTGGTCTTGTTTTCCCACACACCTGGTTTACATTCCCTCAGTATTTGACGTGTATATAACCCTCTGTCCCCCCCCCCCCCATGTCTGTGTGTGAAATTGTTTGTTGTTACGTGTATGTGCACGTTAGAATGGTTTGCGCCGGGTTATGTCGACCCGTATTTGTTTAGTGTTCTTAGTGCCGTGTGTTTGTTCGCCGTAATAAAGGGCTCCGTTTGCTACCCAAATTCTGCTCTCCTGCGCCTGACTTCCCTGCAGCCAGTTACGCATACCTTACAGTACTCTTCTTCTCCTTTCTAAATTCAAATACAACACATACATGTTCCCCTGCGTGAAATAGTGAGAGAGAGATTTGTTTCCATTATATTGGTAATGACTATTCTAAAAGGTATGTGTCTCATCACATTCTTTATCTGGTTGGCATTAAGCTTTTTCACTGCTGAGGTAAACTGCACTGTTTATATAGTACTTACCTAGTACGAAGAGGAGCAAACCTGAGGAATCAACATAGTAGGAGGGAGAATGTACAGTTATGAATATAACTACTGTTCCCTGAAGGAGGGCATGAGGCAAAAAATACTGTGGGGAGTCAACGACCAATCATATTCACCTGAAGAAAACTGAAATCACTCCCAATGGGCCAATTGATGCCGAAACTGCCTTCGGAAGCCCCGCCTTCCTGGCTATAATACAGACGCTCGCATTTATTTCCTAAATTCAGTACCGCTCTTCAGCAAGCCCAAACCCCCCTGATGGCGCAGGGCCAAAATATGTTATACCTCGTTCCCTCCTTTAGGGAACAGTAGTTATATTCAGAACTGTAAGTTCCCTTTCAGTTGGTCACTCGGTATAACATACTATGGGGATATACAATCTGTAAGGGGACCTGTAAGACTTACTGTAGTACTGTAGTCCTAGCAACATGGAAGGGACCGTGGCTGGAGATGAGCTGGGCTCCTCATCAGGAGCAGGTGGGGGCTTGTTGTTGGCTTCTGAAGCCCCCCTAACTGGAACAGGGATGACTCTTAGCTAAGAGCCAGGTGGTGGTCCCTAGGCTACAGCTGGTGGAAGAGATACTGGGACAGGGGCTGAGGATCCCTGGGCTGTGGCTTATTGATCATAACATACCAATGTTTAAGCCTACACAGAGTCAGCTGACAACACTATAGAGATCACAGTGGCATGTCAGATGCTTTTGGTCGGTAATAAACCTAAGAGCTGCATGACACACAGAATCAAGTGCCTTCAGGGTAGTGCTTGAGGTCTGCATATAAATGACATCACGGTAGTCCAAGATAGATAGGAATATACACCGTAGCAGCTCTTTTCTGGCCTCCAAAGAAAAACAAGCCTGAAAAAAAACTATTCTCAACTTGATCTTCTTTACCAGGTCCTCAACATGATTAGTGAAGCTCAGCTTCTCATCCACCCAAACTCCTAGATATTTGTCTTTACTTGCTTTATAGACTTCCTTTCCAAGGTAGTAATGACATGGTTTTCAGAGTGTTTAGTATTGGAAAATACCATGTATTTTGTTTTAGAGCAATTCAGAACAAGCTTCAAATCGTACAGTTTCTGTTGAATGATGTTAAAAGCCATTTGAGTTTGTTTTTAAACCAAAGTCAAACTACTGCCACTTGAATAGAGAACAGTGTCATCCACATAAAAAATGTACATCATCTGTCTCAATGTCTCCCAATGTTGTTGACATAGATAATTAACAACAGTGGACCTAAATTGATCCTTGAGGCACACCTCTAGAATGTCAGATTTACAACTACTTGCCAAGATTTGGAAGGATTATTCAGATTGTCAGCAGTAGATTTGAGATAGTGGTCTGCTTACACCAGTTCTCAGTCAGAACTTGCGTGTAAGCGGTAACTAAGGGAACGATGCCATACACATGTTCTCTATGCATATACACAATATGAAGTGCTAATGCACTAACCATGCTAGTTTACTTAGCTTATTAACACACTTAGCTGCTGACTACACAGCATTACACAGAGTAAACTCTGAGGGAAATATAGTGTGCTAAACTCGACATGTGCATGATTAATACAGTGTAAACAGTGACATGAAATGCAACTTACTGTTCAATAACACACACTTAAAGCTGCAATATGTAACTTTTTGGGAGACCTGACCAAATTCACATCTGTGTTATAGATCTGTCATTCTGATTGAAAGCAAGTTTAAGAAGCGGTAGATCTGTTCTATGAGCACTATTTCTATGCTTCCAGTTCATAAGTTTAGTTTTTGCGTCTTTATTTTGTGATTTTGTACACCAGCTTGAAACAGCTGAAAATACAATATTTGTGCTTATGAAAAATATATTTCACAGCGGTTTAGATGGTACAATGATTCTCTATCACCCACGTTGAGAGATCCAGGAAGATACGTCGCCCTGAGCGACAGGAAATGCGCACTGCTCTATACGAGCAGATAACAGGCCATGTGTAGGAGTGAGAGAGACCGTGTCCCCCCATGCCTGTTGATGTACGCCACCACCATCCTGTTGTTGGACCTTACCATCACATTCTGGCCTTCCAACATCGAAAGGAAACGCCTCAGCGCTAGCAAAACAGTCGGTAGCTCTAGATAATTGATATGCTGCCCTCTTTGCACTGTTGACCAAATCCCTCTTTCCGAATAGCCCACACACAGCGCTCCCCATCCTAGTAAGGATGCATCTGTCGTGATCACCCTGCTGAACACTACCTGGCCCATGAGAATCCCCTGCAACAGCAGTCACGGGTCCCTTAGGCACCACGGGGATACCTTGAGCAACCGATGGCAGTGGCGAGATGCGTCCAGACACATAGCAACCACCCAGCACTGAAACAGACACATCAACAGAAGTCCCAGAGACACCACAGCTATCATAGAGGCCATCAGACCTAATAACCGCAGGCACAAGCGAAAAGGCACAGCTGAAACCTTGCCAGACAGAGCCGGTATGTGAGCCTCCTCTGTCGGGACAAAAACGCATGATTCAGAACCGAGTCCAGAACGAGAACCAGAAACAGAATACGCTGAGCCGGCGTCAAACAACTTTTCTTGTGATTCACTATGAACCCCAGAGACTGAATATGGGAAACCAGCGTGTGGAGCTCCACCTGTTCCCTCGACACCGCTACGACCAGCCAATCACCCAGATAGGCCAATACTCCTATCCCTGGCACCACAACGGTGCCAAAGCCGGCTCCCCCACCACAGAAAAGGTGCGGGTGATAGGGAGAGCCCGAAAGGCAGGACCGCTAACTAACTAGCCATTTCACATCGGTTACATAAATACGCATCCTTCAGATCTACGGATTTGAACCAATCGATGAGACGCATGGACAACAATAGCCGGTGGAGTGTGAGCATTTTGAACTTGCAAACCCTGAAACTGGCTTCCCCGCCTCCACAGTCTTATTCAGCTCCTGCAGCAAATCGATTTGATACATCTGCAGCATTGTGACCACATTCAATGGCCGGGCCACCCACCCCTCACCCTGGCACACTTTGTCCAGCTGATCTGCCGGCACTGTTTATTCGGCAGCACCGTGCTAGGATTATCCCCATTGTTGGCATCTGGAGCTCAGTTTCTCACCAGCTTTCCATCCATCAGACTGTAAACGTGCCTCGCCTTCTCCATACCCTCTACAATCACGAACTCGCCATAACCTGGTAGCACCAGCCTGGCTGAATGAGGGGAATCCCAGGTCGCCTTTAGCTCATCGGCAAAAATCTTTATACAGGGGTAAGTGACGCTTCACCGCACTGAAGGGACAGGAGGTAAATACCTTCTCCCCAACCTGGGGGAACTCTGCTGCGGGGGAGAAGACAGCCAATCCATCTCCAGGGGATCTGCCACCCGACGACACAGCTCCATCAAAGGCGCATTAACCACCAATGGTTCACTCTCCACCACCAAATCCAAAGCTGGGGCTTTAGGCTGCCCCAGAGCTGCCACTGAGCCAACCAGGGATAGTATAACATCCCAGGAATCTAGACTCTGAACACTGCCAGAGAAACCGGAATGAACTCCTACCACCGCTGCTGCTCTCTCTCGGCCTCAGACAACCTCATTCCTGAGGTTGCTTCATCGGAATAACCGTCACTGGTCTGAGCCAAAAGCCTATTGAGCGTGTTTCAACACTTGTGAGTATGCCCTAGGGTACGGTCGGAGGTTAAAACTCAGCTGGTTAGCCTTTTTGAACTTACTCTTACCACTGGCCATCTTACAAGGAAGCACTGGCTACACAAGCAGAACAGAAAGAAGTTAGCTTTTATCAAACACAAAAACCGATACCAACACCCAAAACTCGCAACACTTAGGGGTACCAGTACTCTCTCCCAAATAACAGACACCTAAGTTGGAGCTGAAAATCGTAATATTTTTGTGCTTGAAAAGTTTGTAAATTGTGTGACCCTTTCTCCCTTTAGGTGAGCTGAAAGCGAAGAATTGAGGAAATTAATGCGAGTCTGGTATTATAACCAGGAAGGCTTCCGAGGGCAGGCTCAGCAACTATTGGCCCGTCATTGACGTTGACTCCCCATAGTATGTTACGCCGAGTGAGTGACTGAAAGGAAACTGTTGCGTGAAAACAAAGTACATTGACTCTGATAACATTACATTCTAGATTGAGAATAACAATTATATTAAATGATATACTTTCACTGATTCTTAAAAGTATCCATTTCAACACACACATAATGATGTTGGTATATAGTATATTTGTGTCACTGTTAAATCAAAGCAAAAACACAATAGATATCACTATAACCAAAGATGTATCAAGACTGTCAAGTCAAGTTCAAAGCCTTGATATTGCGACTTACCTTAGACTGCAAATTTCAGTTCCTGGGGCCAAGTGGCTGGTTCTGTAACCCTCAGCAGCCCTCTCTCTTCTGCTGCAATCGGGCTTTTCTCACAGATGCCAATCTCCTCCCCCTCTACTCTTCGTCTTCTCCCACACTCTGTCTGCAGAATTTAGAGAAAGACAGGGGTTGGAATGCAGAGTGGGATATAGGGGGAGTTTTAAACTTCCACTTCCTCTGCCCTCCCCCAAAGTCTACAGTCTGGACCAACTGACTAAAAATGACTACCGACTACCCACTGCACTGGACCCCCCACAGTCATAAACCGAGTCAATCACATGAAAAGCTACATATTGTAAACATTACATTCGTATGTTGGCATGGTATACATACAATGGGGAATAATTCATACTTTGCTTTCGACCTGTTCCATAACCCTACAGCAAGAGTAGAAATATGTAATATACGTGTTCAGTGTCAGTTTATAGACAGAAGGATCTTAACTGTCATATCACCATACATTATTATTGCATTTGTCAGGAGCAATTGACTTCATGTATTTGTTTTGTCAAGTTGTATCCAAAGTCACACTATAGTTGAGTAGACTACCAGTTTAAAGTGATCCATTGCTTTGATCTAGGGGCAACTGTGTGGGAATATGGGAGATGTACTGTATAACCCATTCTGGGTTAGTCTGTCTGTAGTACAGTTCGGTTGGCTACTGTTGCCAGGCTGGATTCAGTCAATGGGAGGAAATTGCTTCTCATTAGAGAACACTTTTGATTCCTAGTGAGTGGGGAAACTGAGACCACACAAGAAACCTAAACAAGTAGGCTAAAGGTTAACACAATAAGACAAACTAAAACATTTTCACGAAATCTGCTTTATTTGAATGTAAAGGCAAAATTTGACAAAAAACATACAATAAAATAGAATAATGTAAAAAGACACCAAATTAACAAATGTACATTTTTCCATAAAGTGCCTTGATAAAATTCAATGTAATTCAATTCCATTAAACTGAACACTGATGTTTATTTTTGTATATAATGACCCCCTATTTTGATCTGAATTGCAGCTTGGTCTATGGTTGCATACAGTTTTTTTTTATAGAAAATGTCCATAATATAGCTGCAGTAATAGTGGAATGATAGTGTTTCACAGTATTACTAACCCTCCAGTGTTGTGATTGGCTGTGATATTCACTTATTGATGTCTCCCAATAGAGCTGCATCTGTCAAAATGGGAAATGGGAAAGCTGCTTTGACTTTGTGGCTCTGTTATATAGTGGAAATTGGGTCAAGTGGCCAATGTAGGAATTCTGCTAAATTCTAGGTGTAGCACCTTTAAATTGGGAATTCAGAGGTGGGGGAGCCCTATTTGGAGAGGTTAAGATTTGAGACAGGGTTGAACATAAGGGTTATGCCAAGATTAGGCTGATACTAGGGTTAGGGTTGAACTGGGGTGTAGGCATGAAGCTACAATTAAGTTAGGGTTGAGGTGGGGTGTAGGCATGAAGCTACAATTAAGTTAGGGTTGAGGTGGGGTGTAGGCATGAAGTTAGGGTGAACTGGGGTGTAGATATGAAGCTAGGGTTAGGGTTGAACTGGGATGTAGGCATGAAGCTAGGATTAGGGTTGAACTGGGATGTAAGCATGAAGCTAGGGTTAGGGTTGAACTGGGATGAGGGCATGAAGCTAGGATTAGGGTTGAACTGGGATGTAGATATGAAGCTAGGGTTAGGGTTGAACTGGGATGTAGGCATGAAGTTAGGGTTAGGGTTGAACTGGGATGTAGGCATGAAGCTAGGGTTAAGTTATGGTTGAAGTGGGATGTAGGCATGAACTAGGGTTAGGGTTGAACTGGGATGTAGGCATGAAGCTAGGGTAAAGTTATAGTTGAAGTGGGGTCTAGGCATGAAGCTAGGGGTAGGTTATGGTTGAAGTGGGGTGTAGGCATGAATCTAGGGTTAAGTTAGGTCTGTGGTTAGGCTTAGTACTTTTATCCTACTGTCTACCCTACTACATCCTGACCACTAGATCTATGTTTATCATTTTATCATAAACTGGAAACACTTATCTCCCTCACTAGCTTTAAGCACCAGCTATCAGAGCAGCTCACAGATTACTGCACCTGTACATAGCCCATCTATAATTTAGCCCAAACAACTACCTCTTCCCCTACTGTATTTATTTATTTATTTAGCTACTTTGCACCCCATTATTTATATTTCTACTTTGCACTTTCTTCCACTGCAAATCTACCATTCCAGTGTTTTACTTGCTATATTGTATTTACTTCGCCACCATGGCCTTTTTTGCCTTTAACTCCCTTATCTCACCTCATTTGCTCACTTTGTATATATACTTATTTTTCTACTATATTATTGACTGTATGTTTGTTTTACTCTATGTGTAACTCTGTGTTGTTGTATGTGTCACACTGCTTTGCTTTATCTTGGCCAGGTCGCAATTGTAAATGAGAACTTGTTCTCAACTTGCCTACCTGGTTAAATAAAGGTGAAATAAAATAAATAACATTATATTTAAATTATATAATGACCCCCCCATCTTGGTCAGAATTTCAGCTTGGTCTTTTGTTGCATATCTGTTGTGCATTATATGTGCGCCCTCTAGTGTTTCTGCTGTTATGGAGAAGGGTTGATGCAAAGTTTACTATCTTACTGTCATTCAGTTACATTCACCGTATTATTTCGATACAAAATTAAGATGATTTCCTAATTAAGTCTGGGTATAAAAAATATTCAACTAACATAAGGAATATTAAAGCCTATGATTGGGAGAGTTGGCTACAAAAACGTACATATTCTAAACAGATTTATAGTCCATGGTGGCGTGGGTATATGTATTTTCTCTCGATGGTTCATATTCTGTAGCCAGAAAATAGAAGCGAATGGTGCGCTGGTATCCCGATGCGCGTTCACGACTCCAGAAACAATCCACCCAGTCAAAAATAACGGTAGCCAATGATGGGAAGGGAGTGAGACCAACTGTGCACTGATCCGTGGCATACCAAGACAGACGACAGAAAAATAACTGCGATCATGACACGTAAAATTAACAATAAAATAGAATAGATAAACGTATCATGTTTTGAAATAAGGGTTATAAAGAGAAGGGACTCAGAGAATGCCTTATTTTTTTTATCCTTGTTTGGAAATAGTGCTGGCTTGGGAGTCGTAGTCCATGCGTCTCGCTGGATGAGTGTTTCTACAGTAGGTCTGCTAACGCCTTTTGTATTCAGCTATGTCCGAACTAAAAACCCGTGAACTGCTCAATGCCTTATTACGCGATCCGTGGCTCTGGAATGCAATGCAACATTGTTGCGACGCATAACGATAATGTGTTCCACTTTAGAAAGCGAGTTTGTTCCAGCCATTTTTGGGAGGAGAAGCAAATCACTTCTATGTTTCGCATCGTGTATGTATTTTTACGGATTAAACGCCTAAATAATAGTAATCTTCCAGTTATTTCGAGTTTTCTCGCCTATCATGGAAGATACGGAGCAGAGTGAGGTAAGTCCCTCTTTCCTTCATAGTTTTACAATTTGATGTTGACGACTTTATACCAGCCTATTTGCAACTGTTGATCAACATTTACCATTCAACTTTTCTGACAACCCGTCAAAATAAGTTTAGAATGAGTACAGTATCTAGGCTACAAACCCTCCATGACAGTGAGACTTTCTCTGGCAAAACTAGAATGATGACTAAAATCAACTGTCATTAACCGCAGACTTGATTTAACAGGATTTACCTTGGGCATTTTCCTCATAGTAAATTCTAAATGTAAGATTCCTTTCCAAAAACGACTCTTAAAATAGTTGGGAAGGTCTGGTGGGCATTTAAACAGCTGCACATTTCAGGCAAACCTCTCCGGACTATCCCAACTGCAGCTGACGCTAATAACCAACAGTTGTTTCCCAAAGTCATGTGGATCCATAGTCTCAACAGTATAGTCATCCACAGAGGAATGAATAGGCGATACCTAGTCAGTTGCACAACTGAATGCAGTCAACCTACATGTGTCTTCTGCATTTAACCCACCCCCCTCTGAGAAAGTCAACTGTATGTTTTTCATACTGAACAGTGCAGTGCATGAGATGTGGAAAAAACATGAATAAATTATAGTTGAAGTCAGAAGTTTAAAACTAGTTTTTCAACCACTCCACAAATTTCTTGCTCACAAACTATAGTTTTGGCAAGTCGGTTAGGACATCTACTTTGTGCATGACACAAGTATTTTTTCCAACAATTGTTTACAGACAGATTATTTCACTTATAATTCACTGTATCACAATTCCAGTGGGTCAGAAGTTTACATACACTGAGTTGACTGTGCCTTTAAACAGCTTGGAGAATTCCAGAAAATGATGTCATGGCTTTAGAAGCTTCTGATAGGCTAATTGACATCATTTGAGTCAATTGGAGGTGTACCTGTGGATGTATTTCAAGGCCGACCTTCAAACTCAGTTCCTCTTTGCTTGAGATCATGGGAAAATCAAAAGAAATCAGCCAAGACCTCAGAAAACAATTGTACACCTCCACAAGTCTGGTTCATCCTTGGGAGCAATTTCCAAACGTCTGAAGTTACCATGTTCATCTGTACAAACAATAGTACACAAGTATAAACACCATGGGACCACGCAGCCACCATACAGCTCAGGAAGGAGACGCGTTCTGTCTCCTAGAGATGAACGTACTTTGGTGCGAAGAGTGCAAATCAATCCCAGAACAACAGCAAAGGACCTTATGAAGATGCTGGAGGAAACGGCTATAAAAGTATCTATATCCACAGTAAAACGAGTCCTATATCAACATAACCTGAAAGGCTGCTCAACAAGGAAGAAGTCACTGCTGCAAAACCGCCATACAGTTTGCAACTGCACATGGGGTCAAAGTCCTCTGGCCTGATGAACAAAAAATAGAACTGTTTGGCCATAATGACCATCGTTATGTTTGGAGGAAAAAGGGGGAGGCTTGCAAGCTGAAGAAAACCATCCCAACCGTGAAGCACGGGGGTGGCAGCATCATGTTGTGGGGATGCTTTGCTGCAGGATGGACTGGTGCACTTCACAAAATAGATGGCATCATGAGGAGGAAAATTATGTGGATATATTGAAGCAACATCTCAAGACATCAGTCAGGAAGTTAAATGTTTGGTCGCAAATGGGTCTTCCAAATGGACAATGACCACAAGCATACTTCCAAAGTTGTGGCAAAATGGCATAAGGACAACAAAGTCAACGCCATCACAAAGCCCTGACCTCAAATCCTATAGAAAATTTGTAGGCAGAACTGAAAATGCATGTGCAAGCAAGAAGGCCTACAAACCTGACTCAGTTACACCAGCTCTGTCAGGAGGAATGGGCCAAAATTCACCCAACTTATTGTGGGAAGCTTGTGGAAGGCTACCCGAAATGTTTGACCCAAGTTAAACAATTTAAAGGCAATGCTACAAAATACTAATTGAGTGTATGTAAACTTCTAACCCACTGGGAATGTGATGAAAGAAATAAAAGCTGAAATAAATCATTGCCTCTACTATTATTCTGACATTTCACATTCTTAAAATAAAGTGGTGATCCTAACTGACCTAAAACAGGGAATTTTTACCAGGATTAAATGTCGGGAATTGTGAAAAAATGAGTTTAAATGTATTTGGCTAAGGTGTATGTAAACTTCCGACTTCAACTGTAACTACTGTATATTGTCAAACTTAACTTCTCTAGGAACGGGGGGCAGTATTGAGTAGCTTGGATGAATGAGGTGCCCAGAGTAAACTACCTGCTACTCAGGCCCAAAAGGTAGAATATGCATATAATTAGTAGATTTGGATAGAAAACACTCTGAAGTTTCTAAAACTGTTTGAATGATGTCTGTGAGTATAACAGAACTCATATTGCAGGCAAAAACCTGAGAACAAATCCAACCAGGAAGTGGGAAATCTGAGGTTTGTAGTTTTTCAAGTGATTGCCTATCCAATATACAGTGTCTGTGGGATCATATTGCACTTGTCAGGAGGAATGGGCCAAAATTCACCCAACATATTGTGGGGAAGCTTGTGGAAGGCTACTCGAAACGTTTGACCCAAGTTAAACAATTTAAAGGCAATGCTACCAAATACTAATTGAGTGTATGTACACTTCTGACCCACTGGGAATGTGATGAAAGAAGTAAAAGCTGAAATAAATAATACTCTACTATTATTCTGACATTTCGCATTCTTAAAATAAAGTGGTGATCCTAACTGACCTAAGACAGGGAATTTTTACTAGGATTAAATGTCAGGAATTGTGAAAAACTGAGTTTAAATGTATATGGCTAAGGTGTATGAAAACTTCCAACTTCAACTGTATGTGTCAGAGATACAGTCCATGCCTCCTCATCAAAGTGCCATTGACAGGCTTCATATTAAAACTTTTATAGGTAAGAATCTGCCTGGCAAGGCAGGTGATCTGAAAAGTTCAGCATTTTCTCCTTCAATTAAATCAAATTAGTCTCAGAGAGAGCACTAATCTCTCTCAACACAGGGTCATGTTGCCTAAAACCGGCCTTGATACCTTGAGACGCTGTTGATAAGTGTCTCTCGGGTGCAGCCCATTGCCGAGTACCCAGAGCAGATCCCCAGCATGTCTGAGCAGAAGGATGTTCTAGCCCAGGAGGAGAAGCAGGAGAATGTGGTCTCCCAGAGTTTCACTTTGTTTTTGCCTTGTCTTTGACCATCTTCATAGCAGCTATTTGATTTCCAGCTGATAGTCAATCATTACAAATGCAATTACAAGAAACAGCATTGAGACATTCCATTCAATAGAAGGTGCCTATCAGTGTCTGATCTCTGTGGTTGTCTCTCTGTCATGTTAATCCCAGGAGGAGCAGAAGGAACTGGAGCTGGTGGTCCTCTGTCTGCAGGAGGAGGGCATGGCCCCTGGGGCCTCAGTGACGGAGCAGCTGGGTTTCCTATGGAGGCTGTTCCAGCACAGCGAGGGACGCCTCGTCGCCGTGACCCATGACCTGGACAGCCTACGAGCACGCCACTCTGCCGAGATGGCCGAGGTGAGCCATTATCTACAGTTTTGTCTGTGATGCTACACTGTACTGTACAGGCTGCACATACATTCATCTCAATCATTCTTCTCTGATTGGCACCATGTGGTGGGTACAGGAACTCACTCATCTGGCTTCAGCCAAAGCTCAGGGCCTGAGCTGATGATATGTGTCTATCTCAGGTGCAGAGGTACCTGGAGCACATCCGTAGCCTATCAGAGAAGAGGGATGCCCTGGCCCAGGAGTACGAGCAGGAGAATGAGGTCCTCAGGGCCCAGCTGCAACGCCTGACACTCCAGCAAGGTGGGACCTAGAACCCAGATAAGATGTGAAAAATGTAACCCTGTGGAAACAAATTAACTTTTGCAACGAATAACCACGTTGCTTTAAAAAAAAAATCTGATATTATCAAGTGTCTTTGTTTGGTATGTGTATACCACCTCAAGTGTAATTATTGAACGATCATGTCATCACACTTCTTTCAATTATACTTTCTAGTTTTCGATTTCATACATCTTTTCCTTTTTATAATGATTCACAAAGTCTATAAAAATACAATCTAAACGCACATATGGTTCTTTGTGTGTAGGATTCAAATGTGTATCCCATTCCCTGTCATATCAGTGTCATTAGTGTCCTTATCAATGTGTATCCCATTCCCTGTCATATCAGTGTCATTAGTGTCCTTATCAATGTGTATCCCATTCCCTGTCATATCAGTGTCATTAGTGTCCTTATCAATGTGTATCCCATTCCCTGTCATATCAGTGTCATTAGTGTCCTTATCAATGTGTATCCCATTCCCTGTCATATCAGTGTCATTAGTGTCCTTATCAATGTGTATCCCATTCCCTGTCATATCAGTGTCATTAGTGTCCTTATCAATGTGTATCCCATTCCCTGTCATATCAGTGTCATTAGTGTCCTTATCAATGTGTATCCCATTCCCTGTCATATCAGTGTCATTAGTGTCCTTATCAATGTGTATCCCATTCCCTGTCATATCAGTGTCATTAGTGTCCTTATCAATGTGTATCCCATTCCCTGTCATATCAGTGTCATTAGTGTCCTTATCAATGTGTAATAGTCCCCTTTTTAAGTGAAGTGTTGTAGGTATTGTACTTACACTTTATTTTCTTCCTTACTGTGTGTGTGTGTGTGTGTGTGTGTGTGTGTGTGTGTGTGTGTGCAGATGCCCAGATGAATGAGGTGGCTGAGATGTTGTACCAGGAGGGCCTGGCAGAAGTGATTCCCAGCAGCCACAGTGAACAGGTGGCCTACCTGCTGGTGGAGAGGGCCTCCCTGCTGGAGAGACCTAATGACCCCCAGGCCCCGCAGGTCCCCGATGCCCAGGCAGGCACCCCCTCTGCCAGCCAGCAGGAGACACAGTCCCAGATTCAGTGCCCCAAAGAGAGCATGGACCAGGTGAGACCAACTCGCTGTCTCATGCTTTCTCTCAGTCCAAGATTATACTGAGTTTAGATGAGAGGATTAGGGCTAACCAAAGTACTTTAGAAGAACATGGAAATACTATAGTTGGTTCATGTTGTTATAGTGAATTTGCTAAATCAGGGTGTCTTAGACAGTGGACATGCGGCAGCTCCGCTGGTAAGACCATGGAGGGAGAAGATGATCCAGACCCCTGTCTGTGACTAAACTGTTCATTCATTCCACTGTCTTTCCACAAGGGGGCACCCTCACGTGGCCAGAGCCCATGGAAGAGGCTCTTTGGACTCCGCAAGGCAGCTCAGAGCAAACAGGCTTTGGCCTCAGTATGTCCATTTAGATAATACTGCATCCCCGTTAACACTTAGCCAAGCCTGAACAAGATGCTCTATTTTATGTTGAAACTCTTCAGCATGCCCTCTAATTGCTGTGTTTGCTGCATCTCTTTCCTGTTCTCTTTGCAGCTTGACGTTTATTGGGATGAGTCTTGTCCTTGAGGCAGAACTGTGCGATTTCTGCTAGATGGGTCAAAATTGGCTACATTGAAAAAAATCATCAAAACAAAAATATGCTTTTTGGTCTTAATTTAAAGTTAGGGTTAGGCATTAGGGTTAGCAGTGTGGTTAAAGTTAGGGTTAATGATTTTATGACTGTGGCTGTACCAGCTAGTGACCACTCTGAAGAGCTGCCTCCAGAACAAGATTCATGACGAAAATGCTAATTCTTTCTAGTTAACATTGTTCCATGTTTCTGGGTGTGTGGATGTAATGGGTATTTTGGAGTCTACACCCCTTAGTGTCAATGGTATCCTGTCTGAACCAAATGCATGTACTGCACGTGTGATTTCTTGACGAATAAAAAAAATCTAATGTTTCTGTTTATTCTGTTTTAACCTTCTCGGTGTGAGGAACAGCTAATGCCTCACAACAATGATCTTTCAAATGACTCCACCTTTTCCTGCAGAGAATGATTTGTCAAATCAATAGTACTCCTGTAGACAGCGATGATAGATTCCTCTCCGTGCTCAGTGGTGTGGTCTGCTCTCTTCCCCTCCCCAGGTTGAGCTCAGGCCGGGGTCAGGGCTCAGTGTGGAGCGGGAGTGGGCCCGTCTAGAGAGAGACCTGGAGGAGGCGTCACGCCGCTTGGCCATGGCCCACAGAGAGATCCGACGTCTGACCGATGAGCTAGAGTCAGCCCGCATGACCCAGAGTGCCTATGGTGAGGCCAGATTTCACACAGCCCTTTTCTCTGCTAAGTGACGATACTAGTTACTGTTCAAATAAAATAAAATGTTATTTGTCACATGCGCCGAATACAGTGGGGGGGGAAAAGTATTTGATCCCCTGCTGATTTTGTATGTTTGCCCACTTACAAAGAAATGATCAGTCTATAATTTTAATGGTAGGTTTATTTGAACAGTGAGAGACAGAATAACAACAAAATAATCCAGAAAAACGCATGTCAAAAATGTTATAAAATTATTTGCATTTTAATGAGAGAAATAAGTATTTGACCCCTCTCCAAAACATGACTTAGTACTTGGTGGCAAAACCCTTGTTGGCAATCACACAGATCAGACGTTTCTTGTAGTTGGCCACCAGGTTTGCACACATCTCAGGAGGGATTTTGTCCCACTCCTCTTTGCAGATCTTCTCCAAGTCATTAAGATTTCGAGGCTGACGTTTGGCAACTCGAACCTTCAGCTCCCTCCACAGATTTTCTATGGGATTAAGGTCTGGAGACTGGCTAGGCCACTCCAGGACCTTAATGTGCTTCTTCTTGAGCCACTCCTTTGTTGCCTTGGCCGTGTGTTTTGGGTCATTGTCATGCTGGAATACCCATCCACGACCAATTTTCAATACCCTGGCTGAGGGAAGGATGTTCTCACCCAAGATTTGACGGTACATGGCCCCGTCCATCGTCCCTTTGATGCGGTGAAGTTGTCCTGTCCCCTTAGCAGAAAAACACCCCCAAAGCATAATGTTTCCACCTCCATGTTTGATGGTGGAGATGGTGTTCTTGGGGTCATAGGCAGCATTCCTCCTCCTCCAAACACGGCGAGTTGAGTTGATGCCAAAGAGCTCCATTTTGGTCTCATCTGACCACAACACTTTCACCAGTTGTCCTCTGAATCATTCAGATGTTCATTGGCAAACTTCAGATGGGCATGTATATGTATTATTGAGCAGGGGGACCTTGCGGGCGCTGCAGGATTTCAGTCCTTCACGGCGTAGTGTGTTACCAATTGTTTTCTTGGTGACTATGGTCCCAGCTGCCTTGAGATCATTGACAAGATCCTCCCGTGTAGTTCTGGGCTGATTCCTCACCGTTGTCATGATCATTGCAACCCCACGAGGTGAGATCTTGCCTGGAGCCCCAGGCCGAGGGATATTGACAGTTCTTTTGTGTTTCTTCCATTTGCGAATAATCGCACCAACTGTTGTCACCTTCTCAAGCTGCTTGGCGATGGTTTTGTAGCCCATTCCAGCCTTGTGTTGGTCTACAATCTTGTCCTTGACATCCTTGGAGAGCTCTTTGGTCTTGGCCATGGTGGAGAGTTTGGAATCTGATTGATTGATTGCTTCTGTGGACAGGTGTCTTTTTTACAGGTAACAAGCTGTGGTTAGGAGCACTCCCTTTAAGAGTGTGCTCCTAATCTCAGCTCGTTACCTGTATAAAAGACACCTGGGAGCCAGAAATCTTTCTGATTGAGAGGGGGTCAAATACTTATTTCCCTCATTAAAATGCTAATCAATTTATTACATTTTTGACATGCGTTTTTCTGGATATTTTTGTTGTTATTCTGTCTCTCACTTTTCAAATAATCCTACCATTAAAATTATAGACTGATCCTTTCTTTCAGTGGGCAAACGCACAAAATCAGCAGGGGATCAAATACTCCCCCCCCCCCCCCACTGTACAACAGGTGTAGACCTTGACGTGAAATGCTTACTTACAAGCCCTTAACCAACAATGCAGTTTTAAGAAAAATAAGAGTTAAGAAAAATATTTCGTAAATAAACTAAAGTAAAAAATAAAAGAGCAACTGTATTTAAAAATAAAAAAGTAATTCACCTTTATTTAACCAGGTAGGCAAGTTGAGAACTTGTTCTCATTTACAACTGCGACCTGGCCAAGATAAAGCAAAGCAGTGTGACACAGACAACAACACAGAGTTACACATGGAGTAAACAAACAAGCCAATAACACAATAAACAAGTCAATGACACAGTAGAAAAAAGAAAGTCTATATACAGTGTGTGCAAAAGGCATGAGGAGGTAGGCCATTGGAGCAAATAATTACAATTTAGCAGATTAACACTGGAGTGATAAATGAGCATATGAAGAAGGTATTAATGTGTGCATGTTTTGTGTGCCAGTTGTGTGTTATGTATTTCTCCGACATCGGTCTTGAATAAGTGTATGTGTGCTTTACCCAGAGCCAGAGCTGCAGGTAGCCCAGGAGGAGGTAGAGCAGCTCAGACAGGAAGTGGAAAAGCTCAAGAAATGTGGTAAGAAGATATTTACTTTACATTTAAGATTACTGTAAAAAAAAATATTCCTTTTGTGGAGCATTTTCAGAGAACAGCCTTTCAGAATGTCAAAGGAACTGCACAGTATCGCTTTAGGCTTTTCCAGAAGTATGACTGACTGACTGTAACTGATGTGGAGACAGTGACGCCCATAGTTTGGAGGGTAAAATGTCCCTTTGTCCCTCCCATAGACGTGGTGGAGTTGCGTAAGGCCAAGGAGCTGAATGATCGTCTGGACCAGGAGATCAGAGCCCTCAGGACGAGGGTGCGCACCATGGACGCAGAGAGAAAGACCCTCCTAGAGACGGTAATCTGCCATTCCTGGATTCAGTTATCCCCCCCTCCTTAAATTGTCATAAAGAAATGGATAATGGACAAGATGCAGTCATTCTGGCTTCAATGTGTGAGGGGGGTGAAGGTCATGATATTTAATTTATGTAATTTGGACATACTGTTGTTCCCTAGGTGGAGAAAATGAAGGACGCTGACAATGCGGCTAAGATCCACCCAGAAGCACTGCAGCTTAACTTGGCTAAGGTACAACCAAACGCAGTATGGAGATGAGACCCCATCAAACTACAATCAGTTATTGATATCACCATCTTTATAGAAATATCTGTTGCTTCAAAAATAATTGAAGTGGTCGTGCAGTAGGTTTTGTCTTTCAAACATTGCCTTAACAGTTCCTGTCACGTAACTGCCTGTGCTGTGTTGTGTGTTTCAGGGAGAAGGGATAGCCGCCCCTCAGATGCACACTGTCTGTCTCCAGACAGAACTACTGCTCCTTGACCAGGACAAGACCCATGAAAGGTCCCACCTTAACTTTGTCTCTAGAACTTAGCCCAAAACCAAACCCAGTACATGTCTCAGATTTGTGTTGGCTGCTAGTAGATGTTATTCCAGTTAATTCATTTGAAAGAGGAAAGGAAAGTGAAATCTGTTGTCAGATGGTGGCGATGTGTCTCTCTTTCATGCAGACGCCTCCAGCAGTCCGAGACCAAGGACAAACTAAATGATGTGCGGCGTCAACTGCAGGGGCTGCAGGAGAAATACGATGAGCTGATGAATGTTACGAAGAAGGCAGAGGAGTACGAGGACTACGAGGAGCTGAAGAAGCAAAGAGAAGAGGAGGAGAAGGTTCTGGAGCTGCTGATGGATAAGACCGAGGAGGTGGAGGAGGAATATGAGGAGCTGAAGACTAAGAAAGAGGAGGTGGAGGAGGAATATGAGGAGCTGAAGACTAAGAAAGAGGAGGTGGAGGAGGAATATGAGGAGCTGAAGACTAAGAAAGAGGAGGTGGAGATGGTGTATGAGGAGCTGAAGACTAAGAAAGAGGAGGTGGAGATGGTGTATGAGGAGTTGAAGACTAAGATGGATGAGGAGGTGGAGATGGTGTATGAGGAGCTGAAGACTAAGAAAGAGGAGGTGGAGGAGGAATATGAGGAGCTGAAGACTAAGAAAGAGGAGGTGGAGATGGTGTATGAGGAGCTGAAGACTAAGAAAGAGGAGGTGGAGATGGTGTATGAGGAGCTGAAGACTAAGAAAGAGGAGGTGGAGATGGTGTATGAGGAGCTGAAGACTAAGATGGATGAGGAGAAGAAGGAATATGAACATCTGGAGAATATGAGGGAGGAGTTGAAGCTGGATGAAGCTCTGGGCCGGAGCAAGCAGCAGCAGCAGCATAGTAGTCAGGCAGGGGAACTGCAGTTTAAGGTGAGGATGACTCCTGTCCGTCTGATGATGTAGTGTTATGCTGTGGCCACTAGGAGGGGCTACAGAATTAGTGTGAATGGGCTAGTTAGTACCAATTATGTGTCTATGGTTAGGACCTAGCCTACTGTCAATGTTAATATTTATCACATTTGTTAATGGAATGAACTTACAAGTTTTAAGTTTGATAGAATAGTAACATACTTATCTCACAGCAAATTGCTTAAATCCACGTTTACATTTAATCTTAAAAATCATCTTACAATTTAAATCCTCTTTCCTGACTACCTTTCCTAAGAGCTGCTGGAATGATGAAGTTTTGTTTTTACTGTCTACATCCCACACAATGGCCCATTGGAAGCAGCTGATGTTAATGGCTTGTGCTGTGTTTTTCATGGATTTAGCGGGTATTCATTTTACATGGCAGCTTGGTTGCGCTGTCTTTCTTCATTTAATGTCACCCTCCATTGTGTGCCACAAACGGTGTATTATGTACAGTAGCTGTGGGCGCAGGCCTGCTGTTGATGTATTGATGGATGATGGACATGTTGTTCTGGGTCGTGACTGGTAGAGGAGATATTACCCAGTGAGCAAAATTACGTTGAAAATGTCTTTTAGACATCCTTTCCAGATGTTGACATCACATGCATTTCAGTGGCTGAATGAAAGGTTCGAAAGCTTATTTTCCAGATGTTTAAAACACGTATTTTCCAGACATCGATAAAATACGCATAATACGGACGTCAAAAAGACAGCCTGACGGTAAATGTGTAGTGGGTACACCCAGAAATCCAGAACCTGTTTTAAGATAACATTCCACTTCCTATAATCCTTGTCATGCCAAAATCAAGAAGTGGAAAGGAGTGGAAAGACAACAGAAACAGACTGGTACCCAGGCTAAAGAGATATTGTCTAAATAGGGAAATCTCAGTTAATCCATGTTTTGATTAGAAAACAACCTGTTTTTAGAGGGGGGGTATCTTGCTACTTAATTGAGACAGTTATGAAATTACAGAAGGGGAGATAGTTACGTGGGAGAAACAGTTTGAAGGGTTGGAATGGGGAATTAAACCCAAGTCTATGGGCAGAGGCGTGTATGGGCGCGTTCCTCCGCCCAGGTGTTGCTGACGCATGCCAGATCTTACAATGCCTGGTTAGGTATTTTACGTATCATCTAACCACATATGCAACCTAGTGCCCGATGCCCGTTGATGACGTGGCACCCAACCATTGGTTGATGCAGGGGAATGCAAATGGCTGCGTTTCCAAAGGCAGCCTAATTCTGATATTTTCTTTCACTAATTGGTCTTTTGACCAATCAGATCAGCTCTGAAAAAGCTCTTATGTGATGGGTCAAAAGACCAAATGAGTGGGGAAAAAATCAGAATTGGGCTGCCTGTGTAAACACAGCCTAAGTGTCGATGCCTGTAGTGTTACCACTAGACCACAGGCTCTGCACTAGAAAACAATCAGCTTTAAAGCTGAAATCTGCATAAGTTGAAACAGCGCACTGTTCGGCCCAGCACCTTTTGTTATTGTATTTGTTTTGTTGATGAAACAGAGGAGATCAGCATCTGGCAGTGTGGTAAAAAAAAATGCTGTACATATTCTGGTGTTCTATCTTGCGTGCAATGATGTCCAAGGGAAAAAGAACAGTGTTCGTTGTTTGAAGGAACTTATTTGTTGTAATATCCCAAATAGACGTAGCAGTTTCACCAAGTACCAAATGCTTCCTCAATAGGGGCCCGTTTCTTCAAGATGGCGTCGGATGGGAGGGCTGCCGTCTTATTGGCGCTTAACCAACCATGTTATTTTGTTTGTTTTTTCGCGTTGTTCGTAACTTGTTTTGTACATAATGTTGCTGCTACCGTCTCTAATGACCGAAAAGAGCTTCTGAACATCAGAACTGGGATTACTCACCTCAAACTGGATGGGGACTTCTTCTTCAATGAGTCGGACGCGAGGGATATACTATGGACACCCGACCAGGCCCAGATCCCTGTGATTCGCTGGAAAAGAAATCGTAGGTTTTGCGGAAATAGATCAGGATTCCTTGTGAGGATCAGGCGACTAGTGGAGTACACCACATCAGCTTTATCAATAAGTGCATCGAGGACGTTGTCTCCATAGTTACTGTACGTACATACCCCAACCAGAAGCCATGAATTACAGGCAACATTCGCACTGAGCTAAAGGGTAAAGCTGCAGCTTTCAAGAAGCGGGACTCTAACCCGGAAGCTTATAAGAAATCCTACTATGCCCTCTGACGAACCATGAAACAGGCAAGTGTCAATACAATCGTACTACACGGGCTTCGATGCTCATTGGATGTGGCAGGGCTTGCAAACTATTACAGACTACAAAGGGAAGCACAGCCGAGAGCTGCCCAGTGACACGAGCCTACCAGACAAGCTAAATAACTTCTATGCTCGCTTTGAGGCAAGTAACATTGAAACATGCATGAGAGCATCAGCTGTTCTGGACGACTGTGTGCTCACGCTCTCCGCAGCCGATGTGAGTAAGACCTTTTAAACAGGTCAACATTCACAAGGCCGCTGGGCCAGACGGATTACCAGAACGTGTACTCCGATCATGCGCTGACCAACTGGCAAGTGTCTTCACTGACATTTTCAACCTCTCCCTTTCTGAGTCTGTAATACCAACATGTTTCAAGCAGACCACCATAGTCCCTATGCCCAAGAACACTAAGGTAACCTGCCTAAATGACCTCCGGCCCGTAGCACTCACGTCTGTAGCCATGAAATGCTTTGAAAGGCTGGTCATGGCTCACATCAACACCATTATCCCAGACATCCTAGACCCACTTCAATTTGCATACCGCACCAACAGGCCATGAGGTAGTCATTTGAGGTAGTCATTTGGAATGCATTTCAATTAACAGGTGTGCTTTGTTAAAAGTAGTTAGTAATTTGTGGAATTTCTTTCCTTCTTAATGCGTTTGAGCCAATCAGTTGTGTTGTGACAAGGTAGGGGTGGTATACAGAAGATAGCCCTATTTGGTAAAAGACCAAGTCCATATTATGGAAAGAAAATCTCAAATAAGCAAAGAGAAACGACAGTCCATCATTACTTTAAGACATGAAGGTCAGACAATCCAGAAAATGTAAAGAACTTTGAAAGTTTCCTCACGTGCAGTTGCAATAACCATCAAGCGCTATGATGAAACTGGCTCTCATGAGGACCGCCACTGGAAAGGAAGACCCAGAGTTAACTCTACTGCAGAGGGTAAGTTCATTAGAGTTAACTGCACCTCAAATTGCAGCCCAAATAAATGCTTCACAGAGTTCATGTAACAGACACATCTCAACATCAACTGTTCAGAGGGGACTGTGTGAATCAGGCCTTCATGGTCAAATTGCTGCAAAGAAACCACTACTAAAGGACACCAATAAGAAGAAGAGACTTGCTTGGGCCAAAAAACATGAGTAATGAACATTAGACCGATGGAAATCTGTCCTTTGGTCTGATGAGTCCACATTTGAGATTTTTGGTTCCAACCGCTGTGTCTTTGTGAGATGCAGAGTAGGTGAACAGATCTCCGCATGATTGGTTTCCACCGTGAAGCATGGAGGAGGTGGTGTGATGGTGTGGGGGTGCTTTGCTGGTGACACTGTCTGTGATTTATTTAGAATTCAAGGCACACTTAACCTGTAACGATCGTCGTGCAGGAAGGAAGAAGTGGACCAAGGCGCAGCTGGGAGCGAACACGTGTTATTTATTTCAGACTGAAATAACACGGTCAAAACAGAGAATAAACGTATCGCTACTGCTCAAACAAAAAGAGACAACAACCCACAAACATCGTGGGGGGAAAAGGAACTTAAATATGATTCCCCAATCAGAGGCAACTAGCGACAGCTGTCTCTGATTGGGAATCGACATAACCCAACATAGAAATACGCCCCAAAGCAAGGCTATACCAAAACATAGAAAATAAACTATAGAAATGCCACACCCTGACCAAAATAGAAGAGTTCACCTGGTCAGGGCGTGACAGTACCCCCCCTCCAACGGTGCGTACTCCCGGCGCACCAACCTAAAGTCTATTAGGGGGGGGACCCGGGTGGGCGCCTCACCCTCGGTGGAGGCTCTGGCCCCGGGCGTGTTTCTCCCCCTGCCTCCACCCTAGCCCTACCCCTCTGGCCCGGACTGGACCACGGTGGAGCGGCATGCTCAGGCTCCGGAGCGGAGCCGCCGACCGGAACAGGACTGGTCACCGGTGGACCGGACACAGGCCGTGCCGGACTGTGGACACGCGCCGTGGGCCTGGTGCGGGGGACAGGGACGGGCCGGACAGGACCGGGGACACGCACCACCAACCTGGTGCGGGGAGCAGGGACGGGCCGGACTGGCCTGGGGACACGCACCACCAACCTGGTGCGGGGAGCAGGGACGGGCCGGACTGGACTGGGGACACGCACCACTAACCTGGTGCGGGGAGCAGGGACGGGCCGGACTGGACTGGGGACACGCACCACTGGCTTGGTGCGGGGAGCAGGGACGGGCCGGACTGGACTGGGGACACGCACCACTAACCTGGTGCGGGAAGCCGGGATGGGCCGGACAGGACTGGGGACACGCACCACTAACCTGGTGCGGGGAGCAGGAATGGGCCGGACAGGACTGGGGACACGCACCACTAACCTGGTGCGGGGAGCAGGGACGGGCCGGACTGGACTGGGGACACGCACCACTGGCTTGGTGCGGGGAGCAGGGACGGGCCGGACTGGACTGGGGACACGCACCACTAACCTGGTGCGGGGAGCAGGAATGGGCCGGACAGGACTGGGGACACGCACCACTAACCTGGTGCGGGGAGCAGGGATGGGCCGGACAGGACTGTGGACACGCACCACTAACCTGGTGCGGGGAGCAGGGACGGGCCGGACTGGACTGGGGACGCCTGGCAGCTCGGGACAGTCTGGGCAGTCTGGCCACTCCGGCAGTTCAGGGCAGTCTGGCCACTCCGGCAGTTCAGCGCAGTCTGGCCACTCCGGCAGTTCAGCGCAGTCTGGCCACTCCGGCAGTTCAGCGCAGTCTGGCCCCTCCGGCAGTTCAGCGCAGTCTGGCCCCTCCGGCAGTTCAGCGCAGTCTGGCCCCTCCGGCAGTTCACCGCAGTCTGGCCACTCCGGCAGTTCAGCGCAGTCTGGCCACTCCGGCAGTTCAGCGCAGTCTGACCACTCCGGCGACTGTTGACTGACGGGCAGCTCCGACGACTGTTGACTGGCGGGCAGCTCCGACGACTGTTGACTGGCGGGCAGCTCCGACGACTGTTGACTGGCGGGCAGCTCCGACGACTGTTGACTGGCGGGCAGCTCCGACGACTGTTGACTGGCGGGCAGCTCCGACGACTGTTGACTGGCGGGCAGCTCCGACGACTGTTGACTGGCGGGCAGCTCCTGCCCCGTCAAACAGCCCTTGTGCCCCCCCCTAAAAAATTCTTGGGGATGCCTCTCGGTCTCCCTAAACTCTTCCATCGCCCTGGAAATGCTCCTCCTTAACTCGGCCCATGTCCATCCTTCCTCTTCGTTCCTCTGCTGCTTGGTCCTGGTTTGGTGGGTTGTTCTGTAACGATTGGCGTCGGGAAGGAAGAAGTGGACCAAGGCGCAGCTGGGAGCGAACACATGTTATTTATTTCAGACTGAAATAACACGGTCAAAACAGAGAATAAACGTATCGCTACTGCTCAAACAAAAAGAGACAACAACCCACAAACATCGTGGGGGGAAAAGGAACTTAAATATGATTCCCCAATCAGAGGCAACTAGCGACAGCTGTCTCTGATTGGGAATCGACATAACCCAACATAGAAATACGCCCCAAAGCAAGGCTATACCAAAACATAGAAAATAAACTATAGAAATGCCACACCCTGACCAAAATAGAAGAGTTCACCTGGTCAGGGCGTGACATAACCAGCATGGCTACCACAGCATTCTGCAGCGATATGCCATCCCATCTGGTCTGCGCTTAATGGGATGGCCCTCCAGGCTGTGTAAGGGCTATTTGAACAAGAAGGAGAGTGATGGAGTGCTGCATCAGATGACCTGTCCTCCTCAATCACCCGACCTCAACCCAGTTGAGATGGTTTGGGATGAGTTTTACCGCAGAGTGAAGGAAAAGCAGCCAACAAATGCTCCGCATATGTGGGAACTCCTTCAAGACTGTTGGAAAAGCATTCTTAATGAAGCTGGTTGAGAGAATGCCAAGAGTGTGCAAAGCTGTCAAGGCATAGGGTGGCTTATCAAAATGGCAAATCAAAGTAAATGTTGATTTGTTTACCACTTTTTTTGGTTACTACATGATTCCACATTCATAATATTGATGTCTTCACTATTATTCTACAATGTCGAAAATAGTAAAAATAAAGAAAAACCCTTGAATGAGTAGGTGTGTCCAAACTTTTGACTGGTACTGTATGTCAACAATCCAAAGGACCATTTTTATGGATTTCATTTTGTGAAAACAAATCATGGTTTCTCTGTATGTAAATGTACTGGTTGTGTGTGTGGTTGTGGTGGTGTTCAGGTGTGTGCCGAGTTGAAGCAGGGCCAGGCTATGGTCAGCCATCTGGAGCAGAGGGCTCTGCAGCAGGAGAATAGGGAGCTGAGGGAGGGGCTAGCCCAGAGCAGCCAGAAAGCCCAGAGTTGCAGCCATCTGCAGGAGGAGCTGAGCACTGAGAGGGCCAAGCTCAAAGCCATGGAGGTAGAGGTGAGACACCACACAGGAGTGCAGTGTCATTCATAGTCTTCAGCCTATAGTCTCAAGCCAGGGGTGGCCAATCCATTTCCGCACAGGGACAGTGAAATTTGTTCCAATCGACTTTGTTCCAGTTCATTAAACAAATTTAAATTCCATGCAGATTAGTTGAGTCGGTTGCATTACTGTGGATAAGATTGGAACCCATAGAGAGAGAAAATCTGTAGTTCAGAGCTCTCTGACCAAGCCAAACAGAATAATAGTAGTAGTACTTTCCACACAAGGTAAATGACCTCTTCCCTCCGCTGCCTCTTTGACTAAGATACAGGGTCTGCAGCAGCAGCTGAAGAGCACAGAGCACCAGCTGAACGTGGAAAGAAACCGCAACACAGAGTCTGGCCAGCAAGAGGAGGAGGCAAGATACACAGCCCTTAGGACTCAGGACAACCAGCTCCACAGGTACCTTCTCCTACTAAAGGCCCCTCTGCTGCTTCAGTTAAACTTTTTAAACCAGCAACCAGCTGTGTGATGGTCAGGTGTGGTCTTGTAGTGGTTTGCTTGTGCAGTTGTAGATTTCTGGTCCTGGTCTAAAAGTGTGTGTGGTTCATTCAGGAGGATGTGGGAGCAGAGGAAGGAGGAGCTGCAGGAGGAGGGGTGTTCCCTGCGAGAGGTGGAAGCCTCCCTGAACTGCACTAACTCAGAGCTGAGCCGCCGATTTAGAGGCCAGCAGACACATCGAGATGTCCTACAGAGTCAGACAGGCCCAGCCAGGCAGGAGGTGAGTGTCTTGGCACTCTCTGACTATGGGGCATGGCACTCTCTCTTAATTTCAAGAGGAAGCTGTCAAATAACTAAATGTATAGTGCGGCCCTTGATAAAGATTAGCAACAATGATTGTATAAAATAAATAATTCAAATACTGAGGTGTATTGTATGCCAAAAAAATAGGAAATTATATTCTTTTAAACTAATATAATTGCTGAGAGGAAGACATTTTGTTAATAGTAATGAAAAATGGTTTCCAAAAAGGTAGAGTTCAAAATTATTGACAAACCTGAAGATTCTTATAAATAAAGTAGTCAAAAGTTTTTGATTTGGTCCCATGTTCCTAGCACACAATGACTACATCAAGCTTGTGACTCTACAAACTTGATGAACGCATTTGCAGTTGGTTTCAGATTATTTTGTGCCCAAACAAAATTGATGGTAAATAATGTATTGTATCATTGGAGTCACTTTTATTCTAAATAAGAATATGTCTCTAAACACTTCTACATTAATGTGGATGCTACCATGATTACGAATAATAATGAGTGAGAAAGTTATAGCGGGTCAAAGGTCATACCCCCAAGACATGCTAACCTCCCCTGTTATTATTCATGGTGAGAGGCTCTCATATAAAACTAGCATACAAGTATTAGTATGCAATCTAATAATTTCTAAAACAAGTTGAGCATATAACACAGTTCAGTATGAGTAATTTATTTTATACCATCATTATTGTTAATCTTTATCAAGCGTGTCAATCATTTCAGACCCCACTGTATCTGTGTTTCAGTCAGAATTGTATGGTATTGGAACAAATGTAAACCGAGACCCTCATCTAGCCAATGTAGATGTTAACCATGTCTTTCTGTCTGCCTGCCTGTCTGACTGACCACAGATTCCTGCTGATTATGTAAACCTGAAGGAATGCCTGGAGGCCAGGCAGGAGGATTGTGAGAAACTGACAAAGGAGCTCATGGAAGTTCTCACGTGCCTGGATTTACAGAAAAGGTAAAGATCCTAGAGAACATTCACAAAGCAAAACCAGGGACTTAGCCTAGCTACTGTAGTCACACTTTCACTCTCTTCTGGTGCTCAACAATGCTGTGTGGTTTGGTTTCCTCTGCTCCCACAGCAAGAACGCCGAGAAGCGATCTCAGCACAAAGCCAAAATGATGCGAGCCAAACAGATTTTTTTGAAGGAGACAGGATGTCGTGATGAGAGGATTCAAAGCCTTGAGAGAGACCTTGCTCTCGCCTTAACCTCATCAGCCAGGGTAAGAGGTCAGACCCACCAGCCAGATTGTCAGACTGCACAATAGGGGTCCGCTCCCTTGCCTGGCACAACAATAGGTACCACCTGTTGTGTGCCTGACAACTTTTAGCCAATCAGAGAGCACGAACTTCAGCGAGAGGGAAAGGAGTGACAACAAGACGGAGAAAAGAGGGCACTTTTCCTGCACTGCCACTTTCATGCTCAAAACAGTTAACTAAAATCATAATTGACTTTTTTTTTTTGCTGTTGCAAGTCTTGCATCTAGCTAAGGGAGTTTTGTGTTTGAAGGATAAACAGTATTTTGCGTAAAACCTCTCTGGGAAATGTGGGACGCCAGTGAAATAGCAGAGCGCCAAATTCAAAACAACAAAAATCTCATAATTCATATTTCTCACACATACAAGTATTATACACCCTTTTAAAGATAAACTTCTCATTAATCCAACCACAGTGTCCGATTTCAAAAAGGCTTTACGGCGAAAGCATAGCATTAGATTATGTTAGGACAGCACCTAGACAAGAAAAACCACACAGCCATTTTCCAAGCAAGGAGAGGTGTCACAAAAACCAGAAATACAGCTAAAATGAATCACTAACCTTTGAAGATATTCATCAGATGGCACTCATAGGACTTCATGTTACACAATACATGTTTGTTTTGCTCGCTAAAGTTAATATTTATATCCAAAAACCCCATTTTACATTGGCGTGTAATGTTCAGAAATGTTTTGCCTCCAAAACCCCGGTGAATGAGCACATCAATTTACAGAAATACTCATCATAAACGTTGATAAAATATACAACTGTTATGCATAGAATTAAAGATACACTTCTCCTTAATGCAACCACTATGTCAGATTTCAAAAAAGCTTTACGGTGAAAGCACACTTTGCAATAATCTGAGTACAGCGCTCAGTCACCAAAACAAGCCATACAGATACCCGCCATGTTGTGGAGTCAACAAAAGTCAGAAATAGCATTATAAATATTCACTTACCTTTGATGATCTTCATCGGAATGCACTCCCAGGAATCCCAGTTCCACAATAAATGTTCGTTGTGTTTCGATACAGTCCATATTTATGTCCAAATACCTCCTCTCTGTTCGCGCATTTAGTCCAGACGCAAAGTCAAAAGTTACATTACAGTTCGTAGAAACATGTCAAACGATGTATAAAATCAATCTTTAGGATGTTTTTATCATAAATCTTAAATAATATTCCAACCGGACAATTTCTTTGTCTTCATAAAGGAAAGAGAAGGGAGCTCGTGCACACGCTGTGCGCATGACTGAGAAGATGGCCTACTGCCAGACACTTGATTCCAACAGCTCTCATTCTCTTCCCATTCACAGTAGAAGCCTGAAACAACGTTCTAAAGACTGTTGACATCTAGTGGAAGCCTTAGGAAGTGCAATATGACCCCACAGACACTGTATATTGGATAGGCAATCACTTGAAAAACTACAAACCTCAGATTTCCCACTTCCTGGTTGGATTTGTTCAGGTTTTTGCCTGCCATATGAGTTCTGTTATACTCACAGACATCATTCAAACAGTTTTAGAAACTTGAAGTCGGAAGTTTACATACACCTTAGCCAAATACATTTAAACACATTTTTTCACAATTCCCGACATTTAATCCTGGTAAAAATTCCCTGTTTTAGGTCAGTTAGGATCACCACTTTATTTTAAGAATGTGAAATGTCAGAATAATAGTAGAGGGAATGATTTATTTCACCTTTTATTTCTTTCATCACATTCCCAGTGGGTCAGAAGTTTACATACACTCAATTAGTATTTTGTAGCATTGCCTTTAAATTGTTTAACTTGGGTCAAACATTTCAGGTAGCCTTCCACAAGCTTCCCACAATAAGTTGGGTGAATTTTGGCCCATTCCTCCTGACAGAGCTGGTGTAACTGAGTCAGGTTTGTAGGCCTCCTTGCTCGCACACGCTTTTTCAGTTCTGCCCACAAATGTTCTATAGGATTGAGGTCAGGGCTTTGTGATGGCCACTCCAATACCTTGACTTTGTTGTCCTTATGCCATTTTGCCACAACTTTGGAAGTATGCTTGGGGTCATTGTCCATTTGGAAGACCCATTTGCGACCAAGCTTTAACTTCCTGACTGATGTTTTGAGATATTGCTTCAATCCATCCACATCATTTTCCTGCCTGATGATGCCATCTATTTTGTGAAGTGCACCAGTCCCTCCTGCAGCAAAACACCCCCACAACATGATGCTGCCACCCCGTGCTTCACGGCTGGGACGGTGTTCTTCAGCTTGCAAGCGTCCCCCTTTTCCTCCAAACATAACAATGGTCATTATGGCCAAACAGTTCTATTTTTGTTTCATCAGACCAGAGGACATTTCTCCAAAAAGTACAATCTTTGTTCCCATGTGCAGTTGCAAACCGTATTCTGGCTTTTTTTCTGGCAGTTTTGGAGCAGTGGCATCTTCCTTGTTGAGCGGCCTTTCAGGTTATGTCGATATTGGACTCATTTTACTGTGGATATAGATACTTTTGTACCCGTTTCCTCCAGCATCTTCACAAGGTCCTTTGTTGTTATTCTGGTATTGATTTGCACTTTTCGCACCAAAGCACGTTCATCTCTAGGAGACAGAACGCGTCTTTTTCCTGAGCGGTATGACGGCTGCGTGGTCTCATGGTATTTATACTTGCGTACTATTGTTTGTACAGTTGAACGTGGTAACCTTCAGGCGTATGGAAATTGCTCCCAAGGATGAACCAGACAATTTTTTTTCTGAGGTCTTGGCTGATTTCTTTTGATTTTCCCATGATCTCAAGCAAAGAGGCACTGAGTTTGACGGTAGACCTTAAAATACATCCACAGGTACACCTCCAATTGACTCAAATGATGTCAATTAGCCTATCAGAAGCTTCTAAAGCCATGACATATTTTTCTGGAATTTTCCAACTGTTTAAAGGCACAGTCAACTTAGTGTATGTAAACTTCTGACCCGCTGGAATTGTGATACAGTGAATGAATGTAAAATAAGTGAAATAATCTGTCTGTAAACAATTGTTGTAAAAATGACTTGTGTCATGCACAAAGTAGATGTCCTAACCGACTTTCCAAAACTATAGTTTGTTAACTAGAAATTAGTGGAGTGGTTGAAGTTGGAGTTTTAATGACTCCAACCTAAGTGTATGTAAACTTCCGACTTCAACTGTAGCTAAGCCAATCACACTTCATTAAGCAAATGGGAAAGCTTTCTCCATGCTAGCTATCTAGCCACTGTAGGTATACATCATTGGTAGTAACAAATCAAAGTGAATTAGGGCTTCATTTATTATTAATTAAAATCAACTTTAATTAGAATTAAATTTGAATTTTCATAATGGAGTACTCGTCAAGGTTGAATGTTCGCTCATTTTGCGTCCTCATATCCACTGGTTCTCTTGTTGTATTTTTGGTCTCGTCTCCCTCGCTCTTTCTGTGCTTTGCAACTTCCCCCCACAACACATACAAACCAAGCCCTACCCGCTGCCACTCACAACAAGCAGTTCCAACTCTATGTGAATGCTAATTATGCTAATGCTTGCATCCTGAGTGGTTATACTACGTGAGGAAAAAAAACGTTTTTATTGATTCAAATAAGTGGACGAGGCTACATACAGTGGATAAGCAACTCATTCTGAGGTCAAAATAAGCATCTTATCCTGGTAGGCCACTTGATTTCAACATGTATCCAAAGTGGACAGGCTAACATGCTGTTCGGACAGGTGCAGACAGACAGGAGGGTGTTTTCGCTAGCTAGCTAGCTACATTAGATCCAAGTTGGCAGTGGCAAGACTTGAACTATACATATTAGACTATTTACAAGGAAGGGAACTTGTGCTTGAGAGATTGAGACCTGTGTTCATTTTCTATAGCGTAATGCATTCATTTGCTACAAAAGCTTATTCATTATTAGCTGATGTGCATTGGAATGGAGTGGTAGGTAGCCTAGTGGTTAGAGCGTTGGATTAGTAACCGAAAGGTTGTAAGATCGAATCCCTGACCTGACAAGGTAAAAATCTGTCGTTCTGCCCCTGAACAAGGCAGTTAATCCACTGTTCCTAGACCGTCATTGAAAATAAGAATTTGTTCTTAACTGACTTGTGTCGTTAAATAAAGGTAAAATAAAAAATATAGTTAATATAAGTAGACATGTAATCATAACTGACTGTAGCGCATATAAAGCACCCACAAGTTACTGGTGGCTGAAAATACAATCATCGCGGGATGAACGAGTGACAAATTTCCAGGCAAGGGCGGGCCATTTAAAAAAATCATTCATTCCTTCCTTCCTCACCCTGCAAGTGTATACTCGTCATAGGGACCAGGATTGATGTAGCCATAGGGAAAGAATCTGCCTTGGACCTCACTCTGGCATCTAATGCAATGGCAGGAATCTGTGAGTGGGAGGTATGGGAGGAGTCGACAGTAGGGAGTGATCATTACCTCATAGTATGCACAGTAGGGAGGAGGTGGTGTCAGTGGATGGAGTAGGTGGGTGGGTGTTTGGAAGGGCAAAGTGGAATCACTTTCAAGAGCTGAGTGAGCAGGTGATGGCTCGGGTGGATATGAGAGGGGGTATGGATAGTATGAATAACTGGGTGAGTACAGCGTTAGTGGGGGCAGCTACTGAGGTTATACCTAAGAGTTCAGGGAGGAGGAGCAGGAAAACAGTCCCATGGTGGACGGAGGAGCGTGGGACAATGGCGAGGAGTCGGAACAGGGCATTTAGAGTACTAAAAAGGACACATAACTTCCATCTGATTGAGTATAAGCAGGCTCAGGCCCCGGTGAGGAGAACTATCCATCAGGCAAAGAGGTTATGTTGGCGTCGGTTCTGTGCCACCACTGGTTTTAACGAAACCAGTGGGAGAAGTGCAGGGGATGATTAAGAGGATGAGTGGGGTCAGAAGGGAGTGGGATTATCCAGTGTTGACGAGTGGGAAGGATGTGGCAGTAACAGATGAGGAGAAGGCAGAGATGATGGCCAAAGCGTTTGTCCAAGTGCATAGCTCAGCATATTTGTCAGAGGAGTGGCAGAGGGGGAGAGAGAGAACGAGAGAGGAGCATCCTGGACTGCTGGATAGGATGGAGGATGCAAATGATGCGTTGAATGCACCATTTACCATGGTAGAGGTGAAAAGGGCAATAGGTAAGGCTGAGTTAACTTCACCTGGGAAAGATGAGTTGTGTTATGTTGACCCAGCTTAGTGATGAGGCCCTGGATAAGGTGTTGTACAACAGAGTGTGGGAGGAGGGGAAACTACCAGGCAGTTGGAAGGAGGCAGTAGTGGTACCAATCCAGAAGCCAGGGAAGGACCCAATGAGGCCAACAAGCTATCGGCTAATAGCTTTAACATCACATGTATGTAAGATTATGGAACGTATGATTATGGAGAGTCTAACTTACTTCCTGGAGAGCAGGGGGCTAGTATTGCCACATCAGAGTGGGTTCAGGAAGGGTAGGAGAACTATGGACTCAGGGCTCTGCTTAGAAGCAGAGGTCAGGAAGGCTCAGGTGAACAAGGAGACTGTTGTAGCTGTATTTTTTGATGTGGAGAAGGTGTATGATATGATGTGGAAGGAGGGGTTGTTAGTCAAGCTTGATATTATGGAGGCAGGAGGAAGAACCCACAACTGGCTAAATGATTTCCTGTTTGGAAGGTCTATCCAGGTGAGGGTGGGGAAGTCACTATCAGTCAGCTACCTGGTGGATAACGGTACACCGCAGGGGAGCGTGATTAGTCCTCTGTTGTTCTCAATCATGATCAATGATGTTTACTCTCAGGTACAGCCGGATATTGGGAGGTTGTTATTTGCAGATGGGGCCTCATGGAAGAGGGGAGGAAATGTGCCATTACATAGTCAGGAAGGTACAGAAAGCAATTGATGAGGTAGAGTGGTGGGCATTATTCTGGGGATTCGGGTTCTCTGTAGAGCAAAACTCAGACAGTCTTCTTTACCAGAAGGAAGGTGGGAGATGAGGTATGCTTGAGGTTATATGGGAGAAACTTGGAGAGGGTGGGGGCCTTCAGGTTTCTTGGGGTATACTTTGACACTAGACTGACCTGAGCAGAACACATTGAGAGAGGGGTGGGAAAGTGTAAGGTGCTAAATGTGATGCGCTGTCTGACGGGGAAGGAGTGGGGGGCTGGGCGTTCCTCATTGAGGACCATGTATGTTGTATTGATCCAATCTGTAATAGACTATGGCAGTAAAGCATCTGGTTCGGCAGCCCGAACCTCATTGGAAAGACTAATGTCATACAGGGGCAAGGACTCAGAATATGTAGTGGTGCCTTTCGGACATCCCCAGTGGCTGCACTACAGGTGGAGATGGGGGATATGCCATTGCAGATTAGGAGACAGCAGCTGGCACTGAATTATTGGGTCAACCTACAGGGACATGGGGTGTCTCATCCTGTGAAATTGATTTTACAGGCATGCTGGGAACATGAGCGAAGACAGAACACAAGCATTGGGTGGATGGGTAATATCCAGGCGAGGGAGATGGGACTGTATGGAAGGGAGTTTAGTCCAACGGTAGCTATTCCTGTGAATCCACCATGGCTACTCCTGCCTCCAGTAGTTGATCTAGAAGTGTGGCAGGGGTGGCAGTCAGGAAACGTATTACAGATCATCTGGCTGTATATACGGCAGAGCTGATGGCCATTCTGTTGGCCTTGCAGTGGGTGAAGGAAGTCAAACCAGACAGAGTAGTTATTTGCTCTGATTCATGTGCAGTGTTGATGAGTCTGCAGTCCTATAGGTCATGTAGCAGACAAGACCTGCTTGATAAGATGCTACAAACCCAAGACAGGATTAGACAGATGGGTATACAGATAAGATTTACTTGAGTCCCTGTCCATGTGGGGGTGGAGGGGAACGAGGCAGCTGATATACTGGCTCAACAAGCACTTAGTAGTGGGGATGTTGATGTTGTAGTTTTAATGAGCAAGGCAGAAGCAAAAAGCCTGATATGGACAGTGATGGTGCAGAGATGGCAGGAGCAGTGGAATAGAGATAATAAGGGCAGGCATTTATTTCAAGTACAGAGGAAAGTCGGGGAGGGGAGGACGGCAGGAAGGGACAGAAGAGAGGAGGCTATTTTTACAAGATTAAGGGTGGGACACAGCCGGTTGAATAAGACTTTAAATATGATAGGCAAGCATCCAACAGGAAAGTGTGATTTTTGCCAGGAAACAGAGACAGTGGAGCATGTATTGCTACAGTGTGGGCAGTATCAGAGGGAAAGAGAGACTGAGATCTAGTATGAGGGAGAAGAGGATACAGGAAATTAGTTTAAAAAGTATATTGAGTAGAACGTAATTAGATATAGTTTCAAATATTTTGTTATTATTTTTAAGAGCAACGGGGCTGGCAGGAAGGATTTAGTTTCTCCATGTCTCTGGCCCACACTCCAGTGCAGCAGTTGGCGGTAACGCACCATAATGTTGGATGCCAACCGCCGATAAACCCCACCGAAGAAGAAGTGATGTGCATTGTTCTGTTTTTTACATTTTTATGAAAGGCATTTTCATAGAAAGACAGAATTTTGATTAAGATCATTGTTAGTTGCAGCCCTACAATGAATTTGTTTTCATTAAGTAATTTAACTGCCTGTCTGCTGTATGTCATAAGCTTTGACCAAGTTTTTATCTAGCTAGCGAATGATGATGCCAAACGCTAGCTAGCAAGCACTGGCAGTATCGTATAATGGAGGGTGAATTAAATGATTTCTTCATGATCTTCCTAGCTAGTTATCTAGTTGTGGCTATCTAGCTAAAGTATGAGGCAGGACGTTATACAAATTCTAGCTAACTAGCAACATTAGCGCAGCAGAGCTAGTTTTAGCTATCTAACAGAACATGGACATACCAATGGAAACAAAGCAAGCAACGCTACAACTCGTTCTGGCCTGGAGTATTTTAACCAGGCTGACGGCCGATGTACTGTGCTATTTGAACACACACAAAAATGACTGCCTGACATGCTGGGCAGAGGTGCCAAGTACCACGGCCAACAGTCTTGGTGGTCTGTCCAAGCCCTAAATCTGCTGCTCCCTCATGTCACACACTCTGGACAATGCCAATTGATGCCATATATGCAAAACGGAACTAAGGAACTTTCTCTGTTTTCTCTAGGAGAAAGAGATGATAGTGAACATGAATGAGGAAAATGGGAAACTGCTGGCAGAGAAGAGGGATCTGCTCGGAAAACTGAATGATGTGGAGGAGAAAACAAACAAGAGTGTGCTTGCTGCCACTACCACTCAATGCAGGTATTCAGAACCCCCCCACTAACACCACTCAATACAGTACTGAACCCCACCAATGGTACTAAACACAGGTACTACTAATAGCCTCCGACTTAGCACAGGAATGAGAGTACAGCTCCACCATTTAGCACAGGAATGAGAGTACAGCTCCACCATTTAGAACAGGAATGAGAGTACAGCTCCACCATTTAGAACAGGAATGAGAGTACAGCTCCACCATTTAGAACAGGAATGAGAGTACAGCTCCACCATTTAGCACAGGAATGAGAGTACAGCTCCACCATTTAGCACAGGAATGAGAGTACAGCTCCACCATTTAGAACAGGAATGAGAGTACAGCTCCACCATTTAGAACAGGAATGAGAGTACAGCTCCACCATTTAGAACAGGAATGAGAGTACAGCTCCACCATTTAGCACAGGAATGAGAGTACAGCTCCACCATTTAGAACAGGAATGAGAGTACAGCTCCACCATTTAGAACAGGAATGAGAGTACAGCTCCACCATTTAGAACAGGAATCAGAGTACAGCTCCACCATTTAGAACAGGAATCAGAGTACAGCTCCACCATTTAGAACAGGAATGAGAGTACAGCTCCACCATTTAGAACAGGAATGAGAGTACAGCTCCACCATTTAGCACAGGAATGAGAGTACAGCTCCACCATTTAGCACAGGAATGAGAGTACAGCTCCACCATTTAGCACAGGAATGGGAGTACAGCTCCACCATTTAGCACAGGAATGGGAGTACAGCTCCACAATTTAGAACAGGAATGAGAGTACAGCTCCACCATTTAGAACAGGAATGGGAGTACAGCTCCACCATTTAGCACAGGAATGGGAGTACAGCTCCACCATTTAGCACAGGAATGGGAGTACAGCTCCACCATTTAGAACAGGAATGAGAGTACAGCTCCACCATTTAGCACAGGAATGGGAGTACAGCTCCACCATTTAGAACAGGAATGAGAGTACAGCTCCACCATTTAGAACAGGAATGAGAGTACAGCTCCACCATTTAGAACAGGAATGAGAGTACAGCTCCACCATTTAGAACAGGAATGAGAGTACAGCTCCACCATTTAGCACAGGAATGAGAGTACAGCTCCACCATTTAGAACAGGAATGGGAGTACAGCTCCACCATTTAGCACAGCTACAGAACCTCCTGTAGTGTTGTTAAGTGTTGGATGTCTCTGTGGAGTGTCTAAGTGTGGTGTTTCCTATCGTTTCATTCTCCAGTGTGGATTTCCTGGAGAAGGAAAGCAAGCACTTACAGGACACCATAGTGGAGATGTCCGGTCTGATACCTAATGGAGCAGCATTGCAGCGCGCACTAAAGAATCTCCATAAAGCACGCAGCGCTAATGTACAGGTACATTGGGTGGCGTAGATAAAACATTTAACCTTTTTATTTAACTAGGCAAGTCAGATAAGAAGAAATTCTTATTTACAATAATGGCCTAGGAACAGTGGGTTAACTGCCTTGTTCAGGGGCAGAATTACAGATTTTTACCTTGTCAGCTCGGGGATTCGATCTATCAACCTTTCGGTTATTGGCTCAACGCTCTAACCACTAGGCTACCTGCCACCCAGAAATGTGAATTGTCGTTTAAGTTGCCAAAGTATCAAACTATTTAGATTTCCCATAGTCTGTATTCTTGGAAAGCCAGTCATAATTGGACTTCATAGTTAGCGGCGTTAAAGTTGCAATCTGCAGTTCAAACAATAACAAAGTGGCTCACCCTGCCACTGATTTGGTAAAAAGCTCAGGGATGAGGCAGGAGAAATGTAACCACTCAAATTCATAGACAGAGCTATGGATGCAAGGCCTGACCACACATTGTACATGTGGTTGTATTGTGTTTTAAAATGATCAAATAAATCAACAACAAAAAAGCTACCAAAATTACATTTTAACCATGTTTTCAGGTTATACATTCTTCATCATCAAAGGAGTAAAACAATATTGTTTTGGTGCCTGATGGGGTCAGACAATGCAGCTAAGCTCATGAGGAATTTATAAGTTGTATTCTTCAAGAATCAATAGGGCATATATCATGAATTTTAAAATAAATAAAAATTATGTAGCAATCACAGATTCCCTTAAAGGGGCAATGTAGCTGCTTGTTAAAGTGCAATTCCACCACTTTACAACGTCATATTCATTATCTCCAGCAGAATACCAGTGTCTACATACAGTTGAAGTCAGAAGTTTACATACACTTAGGTTGGAGTCATTAAAACTTGTTTTTCAACCCCTCCACAAATTTCTTGTTAAACTAGTTTTGGCAAGTCGGTTAGGAGTCGGTTATCTTCTTTGTGCATGACACAAGTCATTTTTCCAACAATTGTTTACAGACAGATTATTTCACTTATAATTCACTGTGTCACAATTCCAGTGAGTCAGAAGTTTACATACACTAAGTTGACTGTGCCCTTAAACAGCTTGGAAAATTCCAGAAAATGTCATGGCTTTAGAAGCTTCTGATAGGCTAATTGACATCATTTGAATCAATTGGAGGTGTACCTGTGGATGTATTTCAAGGCCTACCTTCAAACTCAGTGCCTCTTTGCTTGACATCATGGGAAAATCAAAAGAAATCCGTCAAGATCTCAGAAAAAAAATTGGAGACCTCCACAAGTCTGGTTCATCCTTGGGAGCAATTTCCAAATGGCTGAAGATACCACGTTCATCTGTACAAACAATAGTACGCAAGTATAAACACCATGGGACCACGCAGCCGTCTTACCGCTCAGGAAAGAGACACGTTCTGTCTCCTAGAGATGAATGTACTTTGGTGCGAAGAGTGCAAATCAATCCCAGAACAACAGCAAAGGACCTTGTGAAGATGCTGGAGGAAACTGGTACAAAAGTATCTATATCCACAGTAAAACGAGTCCTATATCGACATATCCTGAAAGGCCGCTCAGCCAGGAAGATGCCACTGCTCCAAAACTGCCAGAAAAAAAGCCAGAATACGGTTTGCAATTGCACATGGGAACAAAGATTGTACTTTTTGGAGAAATGTCCTCTGGTCTGATGAAACAAAAATAGAACTGTTTGGCCATAATGACCATCGTTATGTTTGGAGGAAAAAGGGGGAGGCTTACAAGCCAAAGAACACCATCCCAACCATGAAGCACAGGGGTGGCTGCATCATGTTGTGGGGGTGCTTTGCTGCAGGAGGGACTGGTGCACTTCACAAAATAGATGGCATCATGAGGCAGGAAAATGATGTGGATGTATTGAAGCAACATCTCAAGACATCAGTCAGGAAGTTAAAGCTTGGTCGCAAATGGGTCTTCCAAATGGACAATGACTCCAAGCATACTTCCAAAGTTGTGGCAAAATGGCTTAAGGACAACAAGAAATTGTGTGCGAGCAAGGAGGCTGACAAACCTGGCTCAGTTACACCAGCTCTGTCAGGAAGAATGGGCCAAAATTCACCCAACTTATAGTGGGAAGCTTGTGGAAGGCTACCCAAAACGTTTGACCCAAGTTAAACAATTTAAAGGCAATGCTACCAATTACTAATTGAGTGTATGTAAACTTTTGACCCACTGGGAATGTGATGAAAGAAATAAAAGGTGAAGTAAATCATTATCTCTATTATTATTCTACTATTATTTCACATTCTTAAAATAAAATGGTGATTCTAACTGACCTAAAACAGGGAATTTTTACTCGAATTAAATGTCAGGAATTGTGAAAAACTGAGTTAAAATGTACTTGGCTAAGGTGTATGTAAACTTCCGACTTCAACTGTATGTGAAAACAGCGCGTTTCTATCAAATCAAAGTTATTGCGAATGTAGCAAAATGCTTGTGTTCCTAGCTCCAACAGTGCAGTAGTATCTAACAGTGAAGTAGTATCTAAAAATGATTCACAACAATACACACACATCTAAAAGTAAAAAAATGGAATTAAGAAAAATATAAATATTAGATTGAGCAATGTCGGAGTGGCATTGACTAAAATACAGTAGAATAGAATACAGTATATACATATGAGATTGGTAAAGCAGTATGTACACATTTAAACATTATTAAAGTGATTAGGGGATTCCAAGTCTATGTATATAGGGCAGCAGCCTCTAAGTTGCAGGGTTGCGTAACTGGGTGGAAACCGGCTAGTGATGGCTATTTAACAATCAGATGTCCTTAAGATAGAAGCTGTTTTCAGTCTCTCGGTCCCAGCTTTGATGCACCTGTACTGACCTTGCCTTCTGGATGATAGTGGGGTGAACAGGCAGTGGCTCTGGTGGTTGATGTCCTTAATGATCTTTTTGGCTTCCCTGTGACATCAGGTGCTGTAGGTGTCCTGGAGGGCAGGTAGTTTGCCCCCAGTGATGCGTTGATACTGGCCAACAGGATGCTATCAATTGTGCATCTGTAAAAGTTTTAGGGAACAGGCCAAATTTCTTCAGCCACCTGAGGTTGAAGAGGCGCTGTTGCGCCTTCTTCACCACACTGTCTGTGTGGGTGGACCATTTCAGATCGTTAGTGGTGCGAATGCAGAGGAACTTGAAGCTTTCCACCTTCTCCACTGCAGTCCCATCGATGTGGATAGGGGCGTGCTCTCTCTGCTGTTTCCTGAAGTCCACAATCAGCTCTTTTGTTTTGTTGACGTTGAGTGAGAGGTTATTTTCCTAGCACCACTTTCCCAGGGCCCTCACCTCCTCGTCATTGTTGGTAATCAGGCCTACTACTGTTGTGTCGTCTGCAAACTTGATGATTGAGTTGGAGGCGTGCGTGGCCATGCAGTCATGGGTGAACAGGGAGTACAGGAGGGGGCTGAGCACGCACCCTTGTGGGGCCCCTGTGTTGAGGATCAGCGTAGTGGAGGTGTTGTTTCTTACCTTCACCACCTGGGGGCGGCCCGTCAGGAAGTCCAGGACCCAGTTGCATAGGGCGGAGTTCAGACCCAGGGCCCCAAGCTTAATGATGAGCTTGGAGGGTACTATTGTGTTGAATGCTGAGCTATAGTCAATGAACAGCATTCTTACGTAGGTATTCCTCTTGTCCAGATGGGATAGGGTAGTGTGCAGTGCGATGGCATCGTCTGTGGATCTATTGGGGCGGTACGCAAATTGAAGTGTGTCTAGGGTATCAGGTTAGATAGAGGTGATATGATCCTTAACTAGCCTCTCAAAGCACTTCAGTCCCGAAACACAGCACTGCACAGAACAGAGAGAGTTTAATTGATTGTGTGTGTATGATGATGGATAACGTTGTCGCTGGAGAGTGCTAGCTCGGTGTGCAGGATAGGGTTCAAAGTGAGGTTGACTTGGAAGTGGGGTTTTGCCTCACCATAACATGCCACATTTCATTTATTTTTATTTTTTTTAATCAGGAATCGAAGAAAATGTCTCATTTTGAGAGCATACTGCTAACGTCTAGTCATCTGGAAACCAGGTAGAGAAACTTCACTGTTCTGTTCTCCTTTTGTTCCAAACCGCCATTGTCATGAAAGGATACTGTGCTCACTTTAACAGAGCATCTTAGATGCAATCTTTGTTGCACTTTCCTCAAAGTAAGGCACTGTATTGAATGTTTTCTGTGGTCAACAGAGTTCTGCCTGGAGCATTTGACATTAGAAGCCATTTGGACAACATCCATAGGAGCAAGGCCAGTCACACAGAGGAAGCCACCTCCCCACGCTCTACACTGACCACACAGCCTGTGGAGATGGGCTATCTGAACCTGACCTCATCCCCAGGGGTGTGGGACAGCAATCTGAACCTGACCTCCCCTCTGACCAGGGCTGACCACAACTTCTGACGCACTGAGCTCGGACAGTGACGAGGTGTGAGGACAGACATGCAGATACAGCCAAACATAAGAAGGGAATGCTGCAATGAACAATACCCTGACAGGACTAGTTGTTTTATTTTTATATTACATATATTCTATGCATTGTGGTTTAAGTCTATTAAAGTACATTTTGTGTCATGATATAACTTTTGTGATATTTTCACATTGTCAGTATTTAAAGGGGCAATCAGCAGTCGCTACGTCCATTTTTGGACTTAAATTAATGATATGTATCCATTGATTCTTCAAGAATATAACAAATGCCTCTTGAGCTTAGTTCAACTGTCATACAACTGCTTGTTTTACTCCCAACGTTTGTAAACAAACACTATATAGCCTCAAAGCATGGTTGAAACTATAATTTTGATATCATGGATGGTCAATCCTTGCATCCATAGCTCTGTCTATGAATTTGAGAGAGGTCAGATTTCTCCAGCCCCATCCTTCAGCTTCTTACCAAAACGGGTGGGCAGCACGCTTTGTTTCAAATGCTTATTGCTGCTTTAAGTTTAAACCAAGGAGATTAACTAGTATTAGAATAACATTTAGACTTAGAAAACCAGCAATAACTTGTTAAAATGGGTATAAATAGGATCATTTGTCAAAGAATCGAGAACATCACCGGTTTCAATTCTGCCCACACGGGACCGTTGCCTGGCACTGCTGGCAGCACCCGCAGCACCCACATCGTCCCGGAGCACAGCTGCACCTGTGCTGCAGTGCACGCTATCCAATCGTAGCAGCAGAACCAACCTACTGTCCCACCCATTTCTTTACAGAAAGAACTACCAATCGTCGCCAATGTTATGTTGAAAGAACAAGACTTGTTCATTATAAACAGTTTGGTTTTCTTACACCCCCCCCCCCCAACTAAAACATCTAAACATTCCTGAGCTAACGTTAGCATCACAAAACACACTTATTCCTTTAACCAAAGTCAGAAATTGTATGGTGGCTTGGGATGTGTGGTGGAAATTCTACCTTTAACTAATGAGAGGAAAAATCTATAATCAATCAAGGTATTAAAAACATATTCTAATGAGGCTGGTCGCACCACCCACGCAGGTGAAATGGAGTGAGAGCCTCCTGTACAAAGAGTACAGGACTATTTACAGTGGCTTGCAAAAGTATTCACTCCCCTTGGCATTTTTCCTATTTTCTTGCCTTACAACCTGGAATTAAAATAGATTTTGGGGGGGATTTGTATCAGTTGATTTATACAACATGCCTACCACTTTGAAGATGCAAAATACATTTTATTGTGAAACAAATAAAACAAAAAAACAGAACTTGAGCATGCATAACTATTCACCCCCCCAAGTCAATACTTTGTAGATCCACCTTTTGCAGCAATTACAGCTGCAAGTCTCTTGGGATATGTCTCTATATGCTTGGCACATCTAGCCACTAGCAGTTTTGCCCATTTTTCAAGGTAAAACTGCTCCAACTCCTTCAATTTGGATGGGTTCCGCTGGTGTACAGCAATCTTTAAGTCATACCACATTCTCAATTGTATTGAGGTCTGGGCTTTCACTAGGCCATTCCAAGACATTTAAATGTGTCCCCTTAAACCACGAGTGTTGCTTTAGCAGTATGCTTAGGGTCATTGTCCTGCTGGAAGGTGAACCTCCGTCCCAGTCTCAAATCTCTGGAAGACTGAAACAGGTTTCCCTCTAGAATTTCCCTGTATTTAGCGCCATCCATCATTCCTTCAATTCTGACCAGTTTCCCAGTCCCTGCCAATGGAAAAACACCCCCTCGGCATGATGCTGCCACCATCATGCTTCACTGTGGGGATGGTATTCTCGGGGTGATGAGGTGTTGGGTTTGCGCCAGACATAGCATTTTCCTTGGACAAAAAGCTACATTTTAGTATCTTCTGACCAGAGTACCTTCTTCCATATGTTTGGGGAGTCTCCCACATGCCTTTTGGCAAACACAAAACGTGTTTGCTCGATTTTTTTCTTTAAGCAATGGCTTTTTTCTGGCCCCTCTTCCATAAAGCCGAGCTCTGTGGAGTGTACGGCTTAAAGTGGTCCTATGGACAGATGCTCCAATCTCCGCTGTGGAGCTTTGCAGCTCCTTCAGGGTTATCTTTGGTCTCTTTGTTGCCTCTCTGATGAATGCCCTCCTTGCCTGGTCCGTGAATTTTGGTGGGCAGCCCTCTCTTGGCAGGTTTATTGTGGTGCCATGTACTTTCCATTTTTTAATAATGGATTTAAA